>NC_007090.3:4319435-4366935 GCF_000004695.1 Dictyostelium discoideum AX4
CTTCAAACTCTACAAGCTGCACAAGCTATTCAATCGATGCAATCAATGCACCAACAACAACAACAACAACAACAACAACAACAACAACAACAACAACAACAACAACAACAACACCCACAACTCTCCATTCAGCAACAAGCATTATTACAGCAACAACAACTACAACAACAACAACAACAACAGCAACAACAACAACAACATCAACAACAACAGCAACAACAACATCAACAACAACAAACACAGCAAGCTATTACTTCACCATTATTGAATGCAAGTCCACCAATGACTGGAAAGAGAAAAAAAGATGACCAAGAATCTCTAGCATCTCAAAAGAAAAAAGAAAAACAAGAGAAAAAAGATCAAAAGGAACGTGAAAAGGAAAGAGAGAAACAAGATAAAGAAAGAGAAAAACAAGAAAAAAAAGATCAAAAGGAACGTGAAAAGAGAGAAAAGAAAGAACAAAAAGAAAAAGAGAAAAAAGAAAAGAAGTCGAGTCAAAGAGCAAATAAAAAAGCAAAAACTGGTGATTCTGATAATGCTGGTAGTGGTGATGTAAGTTTTCTATTAAAAAAAAACATTGTAGCATTATTTTTTATCTAATTTCTTTTATTTTTATATAGTCTCCTTTAATGTCATCACCAACAATTCCATCACATGATTTGAGTGGTTTATCAACCTTAATGAATATTGTAGACAGTCAACAAGGTGGTAACTCCAATAATCAACAATCACAACTCAACCAAAATCGTTCACCAACACAACAACCACTAATTCAACAACAAATACAGCAACAATTTCAACAATTACAACAACAACAACAACTACAACAACAACAACAACAACAACAACAGCAACAACAACAACAACACAATCCAATGCAACAACCACAAATTCACCAACAAATTCAACAACAATTCCAACAACATCAACATCATCATCAGCACCAACAACACCAACACCAACAGCAACAACAGCAACAACAACAATATCAACAACATAATCAAAACCAACAACATAATCAAAACCAACAACATAATCAAAGCCAACATAATCAAAACCAACAAAATCAGTCATATCCATTCGATCCACAGTATTATTTACAAAGATCAACCCAACAACAAACACAATCACCTCCTGCACATTTAAATTACCAGTCACCACAGTATTATAATCAACAAAAACAGGAGGGTTTAGGTATTATTGAACAACAAAGAAGGATAATTGAACAATCAGGCCAACCATATTTTGGTAAGTAATAAAAAACATTGTAACTAAATTAAAAACATTGTTACCAAATCAAAAAACTAACCTTTTTTTTTTTATAATTTTATTTTTACTTTATATAATTTTTTAAAAATAGGAAACTATAACAATAATAAATAAAAATAAACCAGATTATTTTGGTTTAAACATATATGTATAAAAAAAAAAAACAATAGAAAAGTTATTTTTGTTTTGTTTTTTTTTTTTTGTTTGTTTATTTTTTTTTTTTTTGTTTTTTTTTTTTTGTTTTTAGAAATTGAAAAAAGAAGATTTACAATTGTGTAAGTATCATAACTAAAAGAGATTAAAGTTTCCATTCATTTGGCAAACTATTATTGTTTGGATCTATATACATTTGGTGGTCTTCTTTCTCTCAGAGTGCATGAATACATTCATGGATTATAATAGGTTATAAATCACTACCAAAAGTATTTTCACCACTAAAAAATAGTAAAATTAAGAATAATATGTTAGAATTATAAGATTTGTAAATAAATAAAAAAAAGATAAAAAAAGAAATGCATACCTGTAAGTAATGTATAAAAATCCATCTTCATCCTTATAACGTTCATAAATTTGAGAAATTAAAGCAGCAGTTGGTGGGATAGTATTATTAACAAACAAATAAATGGCTTTTTCAGCACTAACTTTGGTCATATGCTTTCTAATTTCATAAACAAATTTACCAACAGTAATATCAGCTGGTACTAAGTATTTCTTTTTATCGATGTCTGGTGCATCTGATCTTGGAGCTTTCTCTACAATAACTGGAATTCTATCAAGATACTTTGATCTAATACGTTCAGCTACTTCTCTTCTTTTGTCTATATTTATTTTATTTTATTTTATTTTATTTTGTTTTATTTTATTTTATTTTATTTTATTTTATTTTTTTCAAAAAAAAATTAAAATAGTTAGTAATTTATTATACGTAAATATTACTGTATTAATTTATTTAAAACATACCGAGTGGGTGGTCGTTTTTAAAGCTTGATACATGAACCATTTTATATTGTATATATTATAGAGTAATAATTTAAAAAAAAAAAATAAAAATAAAAATAAAAATAAAAGTTATAAGAAAAAAAGTGATATTAAATGTTTGTTTTAAAAACTATGTATTTAGGAAATTAGCAATATATTAAAGAAAAAAAAAAAAAAAAAGGTTTATATATAAAAAATATTTGTGTGGGTGTGTTAGAAAGTTAATTTTATTGAAAAAATGAGAAAACAAAATTGAAAAAAAAATAAAATTGAAAAAAAAATAAAATTGAAAAAAAAAATAAAAAAAATTTAATTAAAAAAAAAAAAAATTTAATTAAAAAAAAAAAAAATTTTAAATAAATAAATATTTTTTATTAGCTGGTTTGGTATTATTAAAATGTAATAATATTAAAAAAAAAATTTTAAAAAATTTTATTTTTTAATTTTTTTTTAATTTATTTGATTTTAAAAAATTATTATAAGCAAAAAAAAAAAATAAAAAAATAAAAAAATTATCCCATGTACTACTTTCATTTTTTTTTACCAAATCTAATAACCCGCTGTGTTGGAAATTTTAAAATAATAATTATATTAAAATGAGATTGAAAAAATAAAAAATTATCAAATATAGGTTTTGTCCTTAAATATTCTTAATTTTTTTTTTTATTTTTTTTTTTTCTTTTTTCTTCTTTTTTTTCTCTTTTTTTTTTTTTTTTTCTTTTTTTTTTTCCTTTAACGTAAATTTAAACAATTATTAAAGATTTTGAACTTTAGATATCCAGTTATAAATGCCAATGAATCTTAATTTATATACTATTTTTTTTTATTTTTTTTTTTATAATTATTTTTTTTTATTATAAATATTATTTTTAATTATGTACAAACGAGGTTTTTTAATTATTATTATTATTAATTTTTTTTTTTTTTTTTTTTTTTTTTTTAATAGAAAATTTTCATTCCAAACCAAACTTTTGTTTTAATAAATCTAATTCTTTCTTTTTTGCTTGATGATCCATTTTCTTTTGTTGTTTTTGTTGTTGATAATATAATACTACTAAATATCTATTATTTACATTATAACCTGAAAGATGTTCACATGCATTTCTTGCGTCAAATATATCTTCATAAACAACAAATGCTGTACCCATTGTTTCTGTTGTATTACCTAACCTTATTTGTCTAATAGCTCCATAATTTGAAAATATACCATATAATTCCTCTGATGATATTTTAAATGGTAAATTTCTAGAATATTAAAAATAATTCAAAGAGAATAATAATTATTGTTGTTATTATTAGAATTAGTATGAGTGAGAATAATAAAATGAATATTTAATAATTATATAAAATAGCAATTAATATAACTTTTTACATACTTTACATATAAAATTCTATTGATTTCTGGTGGTAATTTTGATACCTTTTTTAATGTGGTCATTGTATTTCAAATAGTTTCTAAATCAAGAAAAAGAAACAAAAAAAAAAAAAAAAAAAAATTAAAAATAAAATAAAAATTCAAAAAAAAATTAAAAAAAATAAAAAAAAAAAGTTAAAAAATTTTTTTTTTTTTTTTTCCCTTAGTAAAATTCCTTAAAGGAAATTTTATTTAATAATCCAAATATTTCTAAATTGGTTTAATTGTTTTGTTTTATATCTTTAAAAGTTCAAATATAAAGGGAATTTGGGGAAAAAAAAAAAATGTACAAATATAAAAAATAAAATAAAATAAAATAAAAATGTACAAATAAAATAAAAATAATAAGGTGTCTCAATTGTTAATTATTAAAGCAAAAACTTTTTTTCGAATTTAATTTTTATAATAAATTAAATAAAATAATATTTTTTAATATTGAACAATGAAAAAAAAAAAAAAAAAAAAAAAAAAAAAAAAAAAAAAAAAAAAAAAAAAAGCAATCACCGATATTGAATATATTGCTTATATTGATGACAGTTATTTAAAAAAAAAAAAGTTTCATTTAAAAACACTGACAAAACCGTTAAAAACTTTGTGGAGAAAAAAAAAAAAAAAAAATAAAAAAAAAGTTTAAAAAAAAAAAAAAAATTGGTTTAACGGTATAAATAATTTCAAATTTGAAAAAAAAAAAAAAAATATTTTATTTTGTTAACACACCCCAAATAATTTATACATATTCGTTTCAATATAAAAAAAAATAAAAAAAATAAATAATAATAATAATAATAACAACAATAATAATAATAATAATAATAAATAAATAAACAAATATATAATATAAATAAAAAAATAAAAATAAATAATAAATAAAAAAATAAATAAATAAATAGATAAATAAATAGATAAAAAAATAAATAAAATAAATAAAAAAATAAGCAAACAAAAACAAACAAATAAATAAATAAATAATTAAAAACAAAAATAAAAATAAAATGTCAGAAACAGAAAATAAAACCACAACTGAAACACCAACAACAACAGATAGTACTGTTACTACTAAAGAAGTTAAAGTACCAAAAGCAACATCAAAAGGAAATGATGATTATTTCTTTGTAAAAAATGTTAAAAATCAATTATCAAACACACGTACTCGTGCAACTGTTGATCGTTTAGCACCAACACCACCATTATCACAAGCTGCCAAAAGAAAATTAATAGACACCAAAGAGAGAAAGGAAAAGAAGGAAAAGAAAGAAAAAGAACCAAAAGAACCAAAAGAACCAAAAGAAAAAGCTAAAAAGAAAGCAAAGACTGAAAAAAAGAAAGATGATGGTGATGAGGAAGAAGACGAAGAAAAAGAAGAAGACGAAGAACAAAAAGAAGAACAATCTCAAGAAGAAGATTCAGAGGAATCAGAAGAAGAACAAAACTCTGATGAAGATAAAAAGAAAAAGAAGAAACAAGCCAAAAAAGTAGCAAAGAAAGAAACTGAACCAAAAAAGAAAGAAGCCAAACCAAAGAAAGAAGCCAAACCAAAGAAAGAAACCACCAAAAAAGAAAAAGAAGCCACAACTACTAGTAGTGATTCTACTGAAAAGAAAGAAAAAGAAGAAAAACCAAAGAAAGAAAAGAAAATATCCAAAAAAGATCAAGCTGCTGCCGAAAAAAAAAAAGATGGTGATGATTCAACTACTACCACTGCCACCGCCACCACCACTACTGATGATTCCACTGAAAATAAAGAAGAAAAGAAAGACAAAAAAACAACTAAAAAACCAGCCGCCGCTGAAAAAAAGAAAGTTAAAAAAGATGGTGATGATGATGAAACTGCTGCTGCTGCCACTGAGGAGAAAAAGGATGAAGAGAAATCTGAAGAAAAAGAGAAAAAAGAAACTAAAAAACCAGCTGCACCAAAGAAACCAGCTGCCGCTGAAAAAAAGAAAACCGCTGCAAATCCAACCGATAAAAAAGATGGTGAAAATAAAGATGTAACTCCATCTGATGATAAACCAGCTGCTACCACCACCACCACCACCGCCGCCGCTGCAACCACCACTGAAGAACCAAAAGAAAAGATAACAAAACCAGCCGCTGATAAAAAGAAAGCACCAGCAAACAAAAAAGCTGAAAAAGACCAATCATCATCTGATGAATCTGCCAACAAAGAGACAACCACCGCCACCACTACCACCACTAACAAAGATGCCACCGCTCCAACTACCACCACCAACAAAGATGCCACCGCTCCAACTACCACAACCACTAAAGATAATGTAGATGAAGCCTCAGTAAAAAAGACAGCCAACTCAGCCCCAAAAAAGGAAGCAGCCAAAAATAAATCAAAATAAATCAATTAAACCAATTTAAACAGGAAAAAAAAAAAAAAGAAAAAAAAAAAAAAGAAAATAAAATAAAAAAAAAAAATAAAAAATTAAAAATTAAAAAAAAAAAAGAAATAAAAAAGTTAAATAAATAAATAAATATTTATATAAAAAAAAAAAGTAATAATTATTTAATTTCCAAGAACAATTTTAAGTTATTATTTTATTATTATTATTTTTTTTTTTTTTAATATAAAAATAATTAATAAAAAAAAAAAAAAATAAAATGAAATAATAAAATTATAAAACAATAAAATAAAAACTCATCGGATTGATTTGAAAAGTCGTATTTGCAATATCCTTAAAACTTTTTTTTATTTTTTTTATTTTTATTTTTATTTTTTTTTTTTTATTTTTATTTTTTTTTTTTTTTTTTTTTTTTTTTTGGTTTTTTTTGATTATTTTTAAACCACTCTTGTCCATAAAAAAAAAAAACTTTAATACGAAAAAAAAAGAGAATAATAAAAAAAAAAAAAAAACAAAACAAAATACAAATAAACACTCAGTAATAATTAAATAAATAAAATTAAAATGCTTAGTTTAAGTTCTTATGTGCTTAATCTAGTAGGATCAATACTGTGTTTAATTGGGTGTTTATTTATTATAGGTCACTTTTTTTGGATACCGTTACTACGTACATCATTATCAAGAATCATTATATATCCTACATTCATATTATTACTTTATGATATGGTTTCATTTCCATCATTTATATCAAAAACAGCAGACTTATATATAGAACGTTCAACAATTATTTGCAATTTTCAAGAAGCAATCATTCAATATTTAATATTATCAAACTTTATTTGGTCAGTTTGTATTTCAGTAAAGTAAGTTTTTTTTTTAATTTATTTTTATTTATAAATTATTTATTTACTATATAAACTAACCATTATATTTATATATGTATATATAAAGTTTATTATATTTATGTTTTTCACCGAATAAGAATTTAAAAAAAAATGAACTTTTATATCATTTATGTAGTTGGGGTATTCCTTTAATTGTTGTAGTTATTACTAAAATACCTAATATGATAAGTGATAATGGTAATCAGTAAGTGTTATTAAATTTACTTTTTAATTTTTTTTTTTTTTTTTTTTCTATATAGAAATATACTAAAATAAAATTTATAGGTGTAGATTTAAAAGTCCAAATTATATTAAATTTTATTTAGAAACAATATTGTTTATAGCGTTTATGTTATTTAATTTTATAGTTGCATTTATTACAATTAAGCATATTATTAGTGGAAATTTAAGAGAATCAGAGACAACAACAACAAGTGTACTATTTGTAAATGAAAAGAAAATTACAACTAAAAAAATAGTTTGGAGATTATTATTATATCCAAGTATATTATCAATTTGTTATATTATGACTTTAGTTTTATCAATTTATCAATTTTCAACAGAATCTTATGGTAGTGGTGGTGCTTATGCTAATAGTATCAACAATAAAAGAAATGATAAAAATACAGAAAGTGGTAATAGTAATAATAATAATAATAGTTATATAGAAATTTTATTATATATTTCAAAGGCAATATTCTTATTACAAGGTTTTTTCAATGCATTGGTTTATTTACGTTCTTCGAAATTAAGAGATCGTTATAAGAAAATAACTATTTTTAGAAAAATATTTTGGAGGGATGAAGCTGATTATCAATCAATTAATGATGGTTTTAATTGATAAAATATAAATGATATTTACAATATATATATATCATGGTAAAATAAAAAAAAAAAAAAAAAAAAAAAAACAAAACAAATTTTAGAAGTTTTTATCCAAAAAAAAAAAAAAAAAAAAAAAATAAGGTTAATTCGTATTGAATTTTTATTTTTATTTTTATTTTTATTTCTATTTTTATTTTTTTTTTTTTATTTCTTTTTTTTTTTTTTTTTCAAAAATAAAAAAAGTTGACCATTTTTTGTGATTAAAAATAAAATTTTAATTTTTTTTTTTTTTAAATTTTTTCAAAATCTGTTTTGTGGATTATTTAAAAAAAAAAAAAAAAAAAAAAAAGAAAAAAAAAGAAAAAAAAAAAAAAAACAACACTCTCATCACACATTTAATTTTTTTTTTTTTTTTTTTTAACTTGTATATATCCTTTATTTTTATTTTCTTTTTTTCTTTTTCAATATTAAAAAATGACATCATTGGAAACGTATAATGATAATGTAAAGACCGCTTTAATTATGTGTTTTTTAAGTGGTCTTTCAACAGCCATTGGTAAGTATATAATTATAGCTATAATTAAATAAATTCCAATTATTTATTTAAATAATTCAATTCAAATTACTCAACCCAATCTTTTTTTTTTTATTTTTTATATTCACAACAATATTATAGGTGGATTATATGTAATTTTCATTAAACAACAATCTCATAAATTATTAGGTCATTTATTAAGTTTTTCATCAGGTGTTATGATTTATATATCATTTATGGATCTATTACCAGAATCAATTGCAGAAATTGGGTTTTATAATGCAAATATATGGGTATGATATCATTATTTTATTTTAAACTTTTTTTTTTTTTTTTTTAATAAATCTAATTTTATTTCTTTTTTTTTTTTTTTTTTTTTTTCAAAACTATAGTTTTTTGTAGGTATTATATTTTTTGCAGTAATTTTAAGATTTGTACCACATGATCATGATGAAAGTGGTGATTCAAATCATGCTCACTCACATAATGGTGCAAGTATAGAGAAACATAGTAGTGAAAAAAAAGAAGTAGTGGATGATGATGATGATGATAATAATGGTAAAGATAAAAAACAAAAGCAACAAAAACAAAAACAACAAAAACAACAACAACAACAAAAACAAAATATTGCAAAATCAAAGAATAAGAAAAAGAGTAAAGATGATTATTTAAATAGTGTTGGTATTGCAACAGCAATTGGAGTTAGTCTTCATAATTTCCCAGAAGGTGTTGCAGTTTATTTGGCATGTTTAAAGGGTATTGATGTTGGTTTACCATTGATGCTTGCAATTGCAGCTCATAATATTCCAGAGGGTATGGCAGTTGCTGCTCCAATCTTTTCTGCAACTGGTAGTAAATGGAAAGCTTTTAAATATTGTTTATATAGTGGTCTTTGTGAACCAGTTGGTGCTATTATCTTTGGTTTAATCTTTAAAGAATATATGACACCTTATTTAATTCAATCAATGTTAGCCGCTGGTAAGTTTATTTTAAATATTTATTTAAATATTTTCATTTAAAGTTTTACTAATTCAATTTTTCAATTTTTATTATGTTATTATTATTATTATTATTATTATAGTTGCTGGTATTATGGTATTTATGGTTATTAAAGAGTTATTACCAGCTGCATTTAAATATGTTTCAGTTGATGAATCTGCATTTTCAAATATTATTGGTATGATTTTCTTCTTCTTTTCAATTCATTTCTTACATTCAATGTTACCGCATGACCATGGTGGTGCTGGTGATGGTGGCCATGGTCATTCACATGGTGGTCATGGCCATTCACATGGTCATGGTCATTCACATGGTGGACACTCTCATGATTCTCAACATGTTGAAAGTCCACAAAGTTCAAGTTTTAATGCATTTGCATAAGACCTTTTTTAAAAATTCCAGATTTTTTTTTTGGAAAATCAAAAAATCTATTCTTAGAAATAATAAAATATTAATAAAACTTTTTTTTTTTTTTTTTATCAATTTTTTGAAATTTTTAGCAAAGATTTTTTTTTTTTTTTTTTTTTTTTTTTTTTTAATTTTTCATTTTTAATAAAAGTAGTTGTAACTGATACACAATTAAATAAATATATAAATAAAATAAATAAAATAATAAAATAAATAAAAATAAAAATTTAAAAAAAAGATGACAACTACAATACCATTAAAAGAAGCAGTGGTTGTAATTTTAGATATAGGATTAGGTATGACAAGTAAAGATAGTGATGGAACAACAACAACAACATCATCAATTGAAGATGCATTAAGATCAGTTACATTATTATATCAACAAAAATTAATATATGGTAAAAAGGATCAATTAGGATTAGTTTTAATTGGAACAAAAGGTACAAAAAACAATTTACAAGATGATGGATATCAACATATTACAGTTGTAAGTGATATTGAAGAACCATCAATTGAAACATTGAAATATTTAGAGAATTTAGCACCTGGTGAATCAAAAGGTGATGTCATTGATTCATTAATAGTTGCAATGGATATGTTAATTAGAAAAACTGAAAATAAAAAATATCAAAAACGTATTTTCCTTGTTACAAATGCAAGAGATCCAATTAATACTGAAGATTTATCAATTGTTAGAGATCAATTTAAAAAAATAGATGTAAAATTAAATATAATGTAATTATTATTATTATTATACTTTTTTAAATTTATTTTTTAAATGTATAAATTTTTATATTAATAAATTTTTATTATTATTATTATTATTATTTTTATTTATTTATATATAAAAAATAGAGGTGTTGACTTTTTAGAAGAAATAGAAGAAAATAATATGGATACAAGTAATAATAATAAAAATAAAAGTTTAAAAGAAAAGAATGAAATATTTTTAAGAGAATTTGCAGAATCAGTTGATGGAGTATTAGTACCAGTTAAACAGGCATTAGAAATGATGAGCTTTTTTAGATCACAATCAGTAATGACTCGTACAAGTTTTAGAGGTGCATTAGAAATTACACCAGAATTAAAAATACCTGTATGGGGATATTTAAAAATGAAACAACAATTATTACCATCCTTAAAAAAGATTTCATCAATAGCTCAACAACAAATTGAGCAACAACAACAACAACAACAACAACAAAATAAAAATAAAAATAATGAAGATAATGAAGATAATGAAGAAGGTAAACCAAATATTACATTAGATGTTAATCAAGAAGTATCATATTATAGTATTACAGATCCAGATAATGAAATTTTAAAACCAGATTTATTAAAAGGTTATAAATATGGTAAATCATTAATACCATTTTCAAAGATTGATGAGGATCAATTAAAATATTCATCAAGTAAATGTTTGAAAGTTGTTGGATTCACAGATCGTAAATCAATACCAATCTATTATAATATGGGTAATACTGAAGTATTTGTATCACAACCTGGTGATAAACAATCAGAGGAAGCATTATCATCATTTATACATGCATTGGTTGAGACTGATCAAGTTATGGTGGTAAGATATGTAAAAACAATGAATGGATCACCTTATCTTGGTTATATGATCCCACATGTAAAGAGTGATTATGTTTGTCTATATTATAATCATTTACCATTGGCTGATGATATTAGACAATATCAATTCCCACCAATTTCACCAAAGAATCCGTTAACTAGGAAATCAAATATACCAAATGCAGAACAATTGGAAGCAACTCAACAACTCATTGATTCAATGGATTTAATGAAATCGGAATTCGATGAAGATGGTGACCCAATTCAAATGTTAAAACCAAGATTCACATACAATCCTTTACTTCAACATTTCTATCAATGTCTTCATCATAGATCTTTACATCCAAATACTCAAATTCCAAAATTGGATCCTATAATAGCAGAGTATATTAACCCAGATCAAATCATTATGAATAAATCAAAACAATCAATTAAAAACTTTGCAGATAAATTCCCCCTCACTAAAACCACTGTATTCTCTAAAACACCTGCTATCTCTGGTGGCAATACCAATGGCACAACATCCAATACAAACAATACAATGATTGGTGGTGTAAAATATCATTGGAAAGATGGTATGTTAATTGGTGAGGAAATTAATTTAGATTCCTATGTCACCGATGATGGTTCCGAGGCTAAAAAGAGAAAGGTTAATGATTTCTCAGAGTTTTCATTGGATAAGTTGGTCTCTGGTTATGTTACAGAGGTTGGTACAATTAATCCTGTTCAAAACTTTAAAGATATGTTAAATAGAAGAGATATGGATCTTGTGGATAAAGCAATCACTTTAATGAAGGAAAGAATACTTCAATTGGTTAATGATTCACTTAGGGATCAATATTATCAAAAGGCTTTCGAATGTATAAAAGAATTAAGAGTTGGTTGTATTAGAGAATCAGAAGCTGAACAATTCAATGGTTTCCTCAAAGATATGAGATCTTTATTTCAATCAAAGAAAAGAGATGACTTTTGGCAATATATCACTGCTGATGTAACTTCAATCCTTGGTGAGAAATCAATTAATTTAATCACTCAAGATGAATGCGATTCTTCTGAAGTTACTCAAGAAGAGTTGGATCAATTTTTGGATAAAAAGGTTAAACAATTCAATCCTCCTCCAATTACAAATGTTAATACAGATTCGGTTGATGACTTATTCGATCAAATTGAATAAAAAAAAAAAAAAAAAAAAAAAAAAAAAAAAAAAAAAAATTCTTAAAAAAAAAACACTAAACAATTGGGTGATAATTATTTTTTATTTTTAACTTTTTTTTTTTTTTTCTTAAAATAGAATTCTATAAATAAATAAATAATTTATTTATTGTTTTATTATTGTTTTTTATTTATTTATTTATTTATTTTATTTATTTATTTTTTTTTTTTGGAAAATTGAACAGGAAAAACAAAATTTAATTATTTATATATTCTATGATTCCTTTAATTGATGAGTTTTGCAATTCATCTTGAGTTATTTCCACATTATTAATATAAAAAAAAAAAAAAAAAAAAAAACTTAATTATAGTACTAAATTTTTTAAGAAATTGATTTTATTTTTATTTATTTTACAATTTTACCATCATTTTACCAGTATTTGTACCTTTGAATAATGCAAGAAAAGATGGCACCAATTGATCGAAACCATTATTAATGGTGTGTCTATCTTTGAGTTGACCAGATTTATACCATTGAGCCAATTCTTTTAATGCTTCAGCATGTTTGCTTGCATAGTTTGCAACGATGAAACCTTGTAATTTTGAGGAAGTTTTCAAGAGATAACCTTCAATACGTGGGCCAACATCCTTTTCAGTAGAGTTGTATTGTGAGATTACACCGCATAGTGGAATACGGGCAAACTTATTCAAGTGTGGCCAAATTGCATCAGATACAACACCACCAACATTCTCCCAATATATATCAACACCATTTGGAATTGCTTTTGCTATATCGTCTTTATAAGTTGGTGAATTGTAATTTACACCGACATCAAAACCTAATTCATCGACGATGTATTTTATCTTCTCTTCGGAACCTACGATACCTACAACTCTGCAACCTTTGATTTTACCAATTTGACCGACCAATTGACCTACTGCACCGGCTGCAGCGCTGATTACCATGGTTTCACCTTGTTTTGGTTCTGCGATCTCTTTGAGACCGTGATAAGCTGTTAATCCGACCATACCCAAAACTGAGAGGAATGATTCCAATGGCGCTAATGTTGTATCGATTTTATTTGCATATGGACTGTTTGAATTGTAGATGAATTCAGATTGCCATGGTAAATGACCCATAATGTAATCACCTACTGAATACTTTGATGCTGAGCCTGCTTTTGTAACTTTACCAATAGCATATCCAACAATTGGTTTACCAATTTCAAATGGTGGGATATATGATTTACGTGTTGTCATACGACCTCTCATATATGGGTCTGGTGAAACTATCTCTAATTTTACTACTACTTCTTCATTTTTTAATTCTTCAATTGAAAATTCAAAAGTTTTCTCTTCAAAATCCTCCAAAGTTGGTGTACCACTTTCGATGTGATTTTTTAATACAATTTGTTTACTAAGAACCATATTTTTTATTTTTATTTTATTTATTTATTTATTTATTATAAATAATTATTATATTACTTTTATAATTAGTTTTTTATTTATTTATTTTATTTTATTTTTTAATCTTTTGTTGAGTGAAAATATAAAAAAAAAATAAAAAAGAAATCTTTTTTTATACTAAAAAAAAAAAAAAATTAAATTAAAAAAAAAAAAAAAAAATTAAATTAAAAAAAAACTTTTTGGATATTTTTATTTTTTTATTTTTTTTTTTTTCTAAAGGGTAAAAATTGTTGTCATTTTAAAATGACGATTTCCAAAAATATGAAAAAGTAAAAAAGATAAAGAACTAATCTTTCCCTATTCTTTAAAATTTCATCACGGGTTAACATATTTATATATTATTCTTTGTGACAATAATTATTTTGTAGGCATTCTTTAAAAAAATGAAAAATATGGGATATTTTGGCATTGGAATGATAAAAAAATAAAAAATAAAAATGAAAATAAAAAATAAAAATAAATTTTTTTTTTTTTTTTTTTTTTTTTTTTTGTTTGAAAATCATTAATGCTGGGAAAAAGTAGGTGTGAATACTTTTTAAATTTCAAAAAAAAAAAAAAAAAAAAAAATAAAAATAAAATTTTTTATTTTTATTTTTTAAAAAGTATTAAAAAGTAGGAAGTATACTTTTTTTGACTTTTTTAAAATATCAATTGACTACTCTTGCAACTTTTTTGGTTCTTTTAATTTAAGAAACAAAAAAAAAAAATTGAAAAAATAAAAATAAATAAAAAAATAAAAAAATAAAAAAAAATATAAAAAAAAAAAAAATTTTCAAAATACTTTAAAAGTAAAATTTTCAAAATACTTTTTCCAGCATTGAAAATCATATTATCTTAAATTATTAATAATAAATAAAAAAAAAAAAAAAAAAAAAGAAGTAAATTAATAAAATGACAAAAGATTAATTTTTTTTTTTTTTTTTTTCATTTGTTAAATTATTTTTATTTTTTTGGTATAAGAAAATATAAAAAAAACAATTTTTAATTTAAAAATAAAAATTCAATTGATTAAAAAAATAATAAAATTATTGAAAAAAGTAAAAGGTAAAGATTTGTTGGTAGTTTTTAAGATATTTTTAAAAAAAAAAAAATAATTTAAAAAATAGAAAAAAAAAAAAAAAAATCTAAAAAATGACAAAATAAAAGATTTTTTTTTTTTTTTTTTTTTTCCAATAATAACATATACAAACTTTCAAAAAATAATGAAACTATTTTTATTAATTATTAATTTAATTTATTTGATTAATTATTCAAATTGTTCAACTATATTATTTGCCAATTTTTTTTCATACGCAACAAGTGATTGTAGTGGAGAATCAATTGGATTTGGATATTCTTTAAAAATTGATGAATGTTTGGGTGCATTTCAACCATTTCAACAAGTTGATGATAATTTTTGGAAAATTGAATTTAATAAAGAATCAAATTCAATAATTACAACAAGATATAGTGAATGGAATTTTAATTGTAATGGTTCAAGTGATACTCAACAATTTATTATTGGAAATAATGAATGTTCAATAATGCCAAATTTCACAGTGATTGAAACTGGTACAATCTCTGGTATGAGTGATATTTGGTATACTCGTGCTTCTATTAGTATTGGTAAACCAGAATATACACCAGGTTCCTTATTATCAGTTAGAGAATATTATAATGATAATTCTAGAGGTAATTGTGATATGAATAATTTTCAAACTGCCGTTACCTACTCTCAAAATTTAAAACTTTCCATTCAAGATACAAATGAATCAGAAACTTGGTTTTGTAAAAATAATGAAGCACTCGAAAACTTTTGTGATTTCAATGGTAAAAATTGTCAAATATTCGATAATACCATATCATGCAATCCTTCAGAACAATCTGGAAACCAAAATTGGTATTGTGTAACACCTTGATTTGCTAACTCAAATAGGAAATAAATTAATTAATAATTTTTAAACCACATTATTTTTTTTTTTTTTACTTAAACACACAATTTTTTTTTTTCTAAATAATTTTAATTGATAATAAGAATTATAATATATTTGATTTAATTTGATCAATAAATTTTTAAAAAGGGGAATAATTATAATTATTAAAGACTCATAAATATTAAATTAAATTCTCTAACTGTATGATTAAAAAAAAATGTAAAATTGTAAATATCAAAGGAAATATGTTAAATAAAAATAAATAAATAAAAAATAAAAATAAAAAATAGATTTTGGTGAATTTCAAACCCCACACACCCAATCTATTTTTATAATAATTGTAATTATTTTTTTTAATTTCTCAACAAACCACATACAATTGTGTGTAATAAAAAAAAGTAACGAAAATAGAAAAGTGTGAATTCGAACCCCCACCCATTTCGTTCAATTTAAATTTTATCTTTTTTATTTATTTAGTTTTACCTGTTTTTATTTTATTTTATTTTTTTCATTATTTTTTAATTTTTTTTAAATTTCCTTTTTTTATTTTTATATTTATTATTTTATACAATTAAATAATTACAGAATAATTATGACAAAAGTTAAATTTATTGCATTAAAAAACTATATCAAAGGTGGATATCCACAAGAAAAGGATTTTGAAACAAAAGAAGTAGATTTAGATGAAACATTGGGTAATAATCAAATCCTTGTAAAATTGATTTACATTTCAGTTGATCCATATGTAATTATTAAAAATAAGAAAAAAAAAAAAAAAAAAAAAAAAAAAAAAAAAAAAAAATTATTTAATTTAATATTAAAATTTATTTTATATTTTAAATTAATTTAATTTAAAAAGGTTCGTGGAAGAATGAGTGAAGGTAAATCATATATTGATCCATTTAAGATTGGAGAACCAATTGAATGTGGTGGTGTTGGTAAAATTGAGAAATCAAATTGTAGCAAATGGAAAGTTGGTGATTACATTGCCAATAATCAATTCCCATGGAAAGAGAAATTTGTTACTGATGGTAATAACCCAGGTTGTTATAAAGCTGATAAGAACGCTGCTCCACTTCCATGTTATCTCTCTCTACTTGGTATGACTGGTATGACTGCCTATTGTGGTCTAACTGAAATCGGTGAACCAAAGAAAGGTGAAACATTGGTGGTGAGTGCTGGTTCTGGTGCCGTTGGTCAAATTGTTGGTCAAGTTGGTAAAATCATTGGTTGTAGAGTAATTGGTATTGCTGGATCGAAAGAAAAGTGTGATTTCATGACTAAGGAATTAAGATTCGATGTAGGTATCAATTATAAATCTCCAACTTACAAAGATGATATTGCAAAAGCTGTTGAGAAAACTGGTGTCGATATCTATTGGGAGAATGTTGGTGGTGAAATAACTGATGCAGTTTTGCCACATTTAAACAAATATGCACGTATTCCACTTTGTGGTGTAATCTCTTCCTACAATAAAACCGAATTGGATGTTGGCCCTCGTATTCAAATTTATCTCTTGAAATCATCTGCAAAAATGCAAGGTTTCATTGTTTTTAACTACATTGATAAATTCCCTGCTGCCTCTAAACAATTGGCTGAATGGTATAATCAAGGTAAAATCAAAGATCAACATTCAATTAAAAAAGGCCTTGACCAAGTTGTACCATCATTCCTTTCATTATTTAATAGTGATCATCTTGGTAAAATGATTATTAAAATTGCTGATGAATAAATATTAAAATTTATTTTTAAAAAAAAAAAAAAAAAAAAAAAAGTGTGTTAAACCATTAATTTTATAATTTTTTTTTTGTAATTAAATAATTTAAAAAGATAATTGTAAATGGGGAAAATTTATAATTCAAATAATTGTAATTATTTTTTTAATTTTTCCTACATCGTTTGCATTTTTCCCGCTGGGAAATTCCATTAAAAATAAAAAAATTCAAAAAAAAAATATCTAAATAAAGATATTATTTGGTTATTAAAAAATATTGGATATTTTTTTTCAAAAAAAAAAATTAAAGTGTTAAAGGTAGTACAAAAAAATAAAGAAATCGATTAAATTGATATTTTTTTTTTTCATTAAAAACGAGTTTGTTTTTTTTTTTCCCACCCAGAGTGCGAAAGTTGGAAATATTTTTTTTTTTTTTTTTTTTTTTTTATAAGTTTAACTTTTTTTTTTTTTTATTTTCTTTTTATTTTTTTCTTTTCATAATTTTTTTATATTTATTTATTTATTTATTTATTTTTTAAAAAAAAAAATGAAAAGGTTTTTCATTGTAATATTATTTATTTTACTTGTCTGCATTTTTAATGTAAAATCAGAAGAACAATTGGGGGAGATCGAAATATCTAAAAATAGTTTTTCAATTGACACAAATGCCATCAATGTAAGTATTAATAAAATAAATTGAAATTATTTATCAAAAACTGGCAAAAAATTAAGCCCTTTGTTTCATTTTTTATTAATTTTTATTTTTTTTTTTTGACTTTTTTCTTTTTTTTTTTTTTTTTTTTTAATCCCAAAGGCCGAAATTAATTATGTTATTGATAATAGTATAACCAAACCAAAATTAATAGTTACATTATTATCAGGGGATGTAAATAGCATAGAAGATATAACATCAATTTCAAAAGATAAATCAACCTTGACATTTGGTGATTTTTCATCATTATCATTAGGCAATAAACAAAGTAATAATAATAATAGAATTGTATTAATGATAGCGACAATCACAGGTTCTTTATTATTCATTAGATTTAATATTGGTTTTAATAAATCAACAACATTAATAATTTTAATTATTGGTACAATCTTTTTAATTGGGTCAAGTCATTCAATAACATTATCAGAAGTTTCAATTCGTATTGATATTAAAGTACCATCAACATTTAAATTTGAAAAATTAGATTTGAAATTAGGTTCTGGTTCTTCAAATATTATTGGTTTATCTTCAAATTCAATCAATATTGATAGTTGTTTAAATTTAAAAGATCACAAAATCAATTTATCAGACACAACAATTACATCAGCTTTAAATATTTGTTCAACTAAAAATATTGATATTAAAAATTTAAAACAATCATCAAATTCTTTAATAAATTTAAAAACAAATTCAAATATTACTTTAAATTTTGGTGTAGGTAATTAATTATTATATATAAAAAAAAAAAAAATAATAATAATAATACATACTAAAAAAAAAAAAAAAATAGAATGGATATAGTGGTTTATTAGATATTTATAGTAATAGTTTAAAAATCGATGAAGCTTGTGATATTAAAGTGGATGGTTTAAATACTACTGGTAGTTGTAATGAAGGTACTTCTTCTAAATTAGTTATCAATGCTAATGGAGTCACAATCACTGGTACTACTCCAACAACCACTCCAACAACCACTCCAACAACCACACCAACAACTACACCAACAACTACTCCAACAACTACTCCAACAACTACTCCAACAACTACTCCAACAACTACTCCAACAACTACTCCAACAACTACACCAACAACTACACCAACAACAACACCAACAACAACACCAACAATAACTCCAACAACTACACCAACAACTACACCAACAACTACACCAACAGATTCATGTCCAACAACATCAACATGGAGACCAACAATGGCATCATCAAGTTCACCAAGTTCACCATCATTTTCAAGTGTAACACCAATATTAGATTTTAATTTTGATAAAAGCAATTTAGGATTTAGATCAAGATATAAGTTCAATGAAAAAAGTATTTCAGATGGACCAAATGGTATTGCAAATTCATTTTCTATTAATTTTAATGAAACCTATTCACCAGATAGTAATTGGTTAATTTCAAAGATACCATCACCAGCATTAAGAGCCAACGTAAATTATGTATTCTCTTTTAATTTTAAATTGGGTCAGGCATTATCAAGTGATAATACAATTTCTTCAGTGACAATTTCATTTTATAGTCCAATTGATTTACCAGACCCAAATGTATTGGAATATTTCGATCAACCAACTGCTTCACCATTATTTACAAAAACAATTACCACTGGTAGTTTCTCAAGCTCAACAACTTTTCAAGCAAATAGCATATCAATTAAACCAACCACTGATATTGGTTTATCATTAATTGCAATTCAAATCATTCGTACCAAACAAAATAGTATTCCAATTAATTTATATTTTAGTGAAATGAAATTAAGCATTCCATCGAAATCAATTATTGATCCAACAACATTTTTAACTAAAGATTCAGAATTGATTAATATTCCAAAAGCATCAGCATCATTTGATTCACAAGATCCATCAACATGTCCATATTTAGCAACTGATTTAGTTCATTGGCATGATAAATCCATTTGGAGTTCTGGTATTGTACCTTTACCTAACGCATCGAGTAATATTATTTTACCAGCTGGTAAAAGAGTTTTAATTAGTCCATGTTCAATTTCACAAACTGATATCTATAAAAAAATAACCATTCCACCAACAAGTGAATTGATTTTTAGTGATGTCAATATGACAATGCATGTTCAAGATATCTATGTTCAAGGTAAATTCACTATGGGTACAAAAGAATGTCGTTACAATGCCTATATAAATCTAATTTTTCATGGTACTAAAACCACCAGTGATACTATTGCCACCAATTTCGGTTCAAAAGGTATTGCAGTTGCTTCGGGTGGTTTCATTTCAGTACAAGGTAAACAATATCATAATACTTGGAGTAAATTATCAACCACTGCATGGTCTGGTGATTCTACAATCTATATTCAAGATTCTGTAAATTGGGAAGTTGGCCAACAGGTTTTAATAACAACAAGTGTCTACAAGGATGAATTGTACAATCAGAATGAGGTTTTAACAATTGCTGCAATCTCTGGTAAGAAAATTCAATTTACAAGTGCACTTAAATATTACCATTATGGTGGTCAAGAATATCAAGCAGAGGTTGGTTTACTCTCAAGAAGAATCGTATTCCAAGGTGATCAAAGTTCATCGGATCCTCAACAATTTGGTGGTCATGTATTGGTTAGTGGTGAAGGTCAATTCTCGGGTTTATCATTGGTTCGTTTTGGTCAAAAAAATATTAAAGGTCGTTATCCACTTCATTATCATTTGGCAAATAATGTTCAAAAATCTTATATCTCTGATTGTTCAGTTATTGATAGTTATTATCGTTGTTATACAATTCACGGTACCAATGGTGTGACATTAACTAGAAATGTTGCATTCAATGCCATTGGTCATTGTTATTATTTAGAGGATGGTGTAGAAGTTGATAATACAATCTCTTACAATTTAGGTGCTTTTGTTCATACCATTGGCACACCGGCCGCTGGTTACAATCAATATGGTCAAGATTTCCTACAATCATCCGATCTTACTCAACCTGCCGATTCAGCTGCTGCATGTTATTATATTACAAATGCAGCAAATTCTTTCATTGGTAATGCAGCATCTGGTGGTTGGTCAGGTTTCGCATTCCCAAATTTACCACGTCCAATAGGTAATCATCTTTCAGTTTCAATAGTACCATCACAATTTATTGCAAAAGTTTGGGAAGGTAATACAGCTCATAGTTCAGGTTATTATTTCGAATTTGGTGCTTCAATTTATGTTGGTGGTTTATTAACTTATAATGATGCCACTGGTTTATTACAATATAGTAGTGGTAGAGAATCAAGAGATACCTATTTGACTGGATATAACACTTCAGCAGCAGTTTGGATGAGATTTAACAATACTAAAGTTTATCTTAGCAATAGAGGTTTATCAATGTGGGGTGAAAGAACTGAGGCAGTCAATTTGGAGAGTCATGACTCTAGAAGACCTGCTTCATTATTTGGTGAAGCATGGTTATCAAATGCAATCGTCAATGGTCAATCGGGTAATATCTTATCAGCAAGTGTCGAATACACTAGACAAGGTTTCCAATTTTATGATACTTACGTTCAGACCATCATTAGTAATATCATCTTTAGAAATTTTATAAAGTATCAAAATGCATCATCCAATGAAGAAGATAATAGAGTCATCATTAGTATGACACATAGTTCAGAATTCCTTCCACAAGGTATATCAGTATCAAAGAATATCACAATTCAAAACACTGCTACCTCACAATTCATCGGTCATAATATTCCTGTCAATAGTACTGGTAGTAGTAGATTCTTTAATTTCATCGATTGGGATGGTAGTTTAACAGGTAAAAATGTTCCAACCCTAATTGGATCTCATGAGAAATTTTGGCAATTCGATAATACTTGTTCATTCAATTCAGATTGGAATTGTTATGTTTGTACTAAAGGTACAAGAGAGATTGCCAATGTTCAATTCTGGGTACCAGGTTTAATTTCAAGAGATGATGCTCAAAATAATGATGATTCAATTGGTAGCATTTCATTATTTGGTGATGGAATAACTGATCGTCGTTCAACTAGAGTCATTCATACCGCTGGTATCACTGGTGTTAGTAATTCAGGTTGGTACCTTTATTTAACCGATGGTACTCCAACTTATATGAAAATTTGGTTAGCTCAAGTAATTTACAATAATTATCTATTCATTGCAATTCCTTATCCAGCAACTACAACATTCTCTGTTAGTTCAGAGTATAAATATAATAGTAATTACAATTTCAATTTCACTCAAACATCTTCAGCTTCCGCAGTTAGAAGTGGTGATGGTAAGAAATATTATTTCGATGGTACTCATTTATTCATTAAAGTCATTAACTTTAGATTAAATGGTACTGAAAGTTTTGATCGTGGTGGTGCAAAAGTTTACGATGTTTATTGGGAATTCCTCATTCATATCACTGCTTCAAATACAATAAAGCCACCAGTAAATGGTTTCTTTAAAGGGTTAACTGATACTTTACCATCTTCAAATTTGTAAAATTAAAAATTAAAAATTAAAAATATAAAGTATAAAATAAAATAAAATAATAAATTTTATTTTTAAATTTTAATAATTATAATTGTAAATTAATAAAAAAAAATTGAAAATAATAATAATAATAATAATAGTATTAAATTTGAAGATAGTTTTATAGATGAATTATTGTTATCATTATTATTGTAATTGTTATCATCATCATTATTATTGTTTTCATTATTATTATTATTATTTGTATTTGTATTCGTATTAGTTTTAAATTGACAATCTTCACAAATTCTAAAAGAGTCACCTCTATCTTTACCAATAATTAACATTGCAACAGAATTTAATTGAAAAGCAGTTGGATTTTCCATTTGACATTCAATTGAATTAAATGTTGATTTCTTTACAAAACAAATCTCTGTGTCTCCTGATGTTATTGAAATATCAGAGATATTATATGAGAAATATTTACCTTTAATTATTAGTTGATTTGATTTTAAAATTACATTTTTAATATCTGGTTGTTTAGTTTTATCTGTTGAAAAAATGTAATCATTATTTTCAATTTCAATAATTAAAATATCAGGAACCGTTACATTTTCTGCATTCTTTGGCCAATTACTTTTAAATTGGTTCTTTGCTTTATCATATTTCCATTCTAATATAACTTTAACATTATTTTTTATATCAATACTACTATTAAATGATTCATTACCAATACCATCACCCCTTAATGTAAATGTTTTATTTGGTAATTTTTCATAATTTAAATTTGGAATTATTAAATCTTATTTAATAAATAAAAAATTAAAATAAAAATAAAATAAAATATAATAAAATAAAAAAGTGAATTAATATTAAGAATAATTTAATTATTATTATGTTTTTTTTTATTTTTTTTTTTTTAATCCAATTTACTTTGTGATAAAACAAAATTAAAAAATAAAAATATTGAAATGAGTAGTATTAATAGTTTCATTATTTTAATTAAATAAAAAAATGAAAATTGAATAAAAGAAAAAAAAAAATGATTAGAAAAAAAAAAAAAAAAAAATATTATATATATAAACCCCAAAAAAAAAAAAATTCACACTTAAAACAATTATCCAAAACCGTATCTGACTTTTTTTATTTTTATTTTTATTTTTATATTTTTTTTATTTTTTTTATTTTTATTTTTATTTTATTATTACAATTAGATAAATATAATATATAAAAAAGAGAAAGATGTGGGTTGTATGGTGTGGTAACATTAGTATTTTTACCAAAAGTAGTTATATTATATGAGAAAAAAATAATTTTGGTATTTTTGACAATTATAATTCAATTTGTTAAATTCGATTTTCAGTTTTATTTTAAAATAATAATCCAAATCAAAGGTTCCAAAATTAGCTATCATAAAAAATATTATATTTATTTTTTAAATCTTTTTTTTGTCCCACAAATTCAAGTTAAATCTTTTTTTTTGATCAAAAATAAAATAAAATAAAATAAAACAAAAAAAATAAAATAAAATAAAATAAACATCATTTAATTTTTCCAAAAACCCTTTTTTTTGTTTTTTTTTTATTTTTTTTTATTTTTTATATTTTTTTTTTTATTATTTTTTTTTTAAATTTTTTTTTTTTTTTACTTTTTTTTTAATTAATGAATGTGTGCCCACATAAAAATTAAAGATGAATAAAGTTATATTATTATTCTTTTTATTTATAACATATAGTAGTAATCTTTTAGTTCAATCGCAAACTTTAACAAATATAACAAAATATCCAGATACATCGCAATTACAATACGATCAATCATACTTAAGAATATGTACAAATCTTTTTGAACAAATTGTCAATTTTAATACAACTTTATCTGTTGAATTTGTTTATGATGCATGTTATACTTGTGAATATCAAAATTTAGTTGTTTTGGAGTAAGTAAATAATATTGATATTAATAAAAAAATTGGGGGCACCAATTTACTTTTTTTTTTTTTTTTTTGTAAACTTAATCTAATTATAAAATGTACAATTTTTTATAGTTCATCAAGTTCAAAATATATTATTATGCCAAGTACGTTTGGATATAAATTTAATATTAGTGTATTATATAATGGAAAAGCACAAGATGATATATTATATTTATCATTTCATGAAACATTTGGTGAATATGGTATCTATGACATTAGTGTAAACATTTCTACAGTAAATGTAACAAAGTAAGTATAAATATATAATAATTATTATTATTATTATTTTATTATTATTATTAATAAAAAAAAAAAAAAAAAAAAAAAAAAAAAGAAAAATTTATCATTCAGTTAAAACATTAAAAGAACCAATTAATTCAGAGATACCAATTGCAGTATTATTTTCAATTTTAGTTGGTATGGCAATTTTATGGCCATTTATAGTTTATTTATATAAGAGAAGTAAAAGAGATTCATTAGAGTATCAATTGATGGCAAGTGTTGAAAGAGAGAATAGAAAAAAAGATAGATTAAGATCATTGGATGTATTTAGAGGATTTTCAATCACAATTATGATCTTTGTGAATTACGGTGGTGGTGGATATTGGTTCTTTAATCATAGTTTATGGAATGGTTTAACCGTTGCAGATTTAGTTTTCCCATGGTTTGTTTTCATCATGGGTATTGCAATGCCATTATCATTTCATGCCATGGAGAAAAGAGGTACACCAAAGAGAATCATCTTTCAAAAGTTATTACGTAGATCAATCATTTTATTCGCGTTAGGTTTATTCATAAACAATGGTGTCGATTTACAACAATGGAGAATTTTAGGTGTACTTCAAAGATTTTCAATCTCTTATTTAGTGGTTGGTTCAATTATGTTATTCGTACCAATATGGAAATTTAGATCTTCACCAAATGATACTATAAATATTAATGATGGTAGTAGCGGTGGTGGTGGTGGTATTGGTATTCAATCACAACAACAGCATCAATCACAACAATATAATCATTCATCACAACAGTATAGTCAACAACAGGTATTTTTAATACCTCAAGAAGTGGTTGAACAACAATCAATTTTAAATGGACCATCAATGAATAATATTAAAGATACTGATACTTTTGTTAAAGGTAATATATATATGTCAATGATACAACATGAGACTGTGATTAGTAAATATTTTTCAGATATAGCTCCATATTGGATTCAATGGGTATTTGCTTTAATCATTTTTTCAGGTTGGTTCCTATTGATGTTTTTAGTGCCTGTACCAGGTTGTCCAACTGGTTATTTGGGTGCTGGTGGTTTGGCAGATCAAGGTAGATATCAACATTGTACAGGTGGTGCTGCACGTTTAATAGATTTGAAAATTTTCACTGAAGCTCATATCTTTCAAAATCCAACATGTCTTGAGGTTTATAAAACACCATCCTACGATCCAGAAGGTACCGTTGGTTATTTAACAAGTATTTTCCTTTGTTTTATTGGTGTTCAAGCGGGTAGAATCATTCTAACATATAAGTCAAATAGATCACGTTTAATACGTTGGATGGTTTGGTCAGTGGTACTATGTGGTATCGCTGCTGGGTTGTGTGGGTTAACTCAAAATCAAGGTTGGTTACCAGTTAATAAGAATCTTTGGTCACCATCTTTCATTTTGTTGATGGCTGGTTTTGGTTTCTTTGTTTTAACCGTAATGTTTATTTTGATTGATATCAAAAAGATTTGGAATGGTTCACCATTCATTTATGTTGGTATGAATCCAATCACCATCTATTGTGGCCATGAAATTTTGGGAACTTATTTCCCTTTCTCTTTCAATGTTACCTATCAAACTCATTCATTATATTTACTTTCCAATTGTATTGGTGTTGGTTGTTGGTTATTAATAGCTTATCAAATGTATAGAAATAAATTATTTATTAATATTTAAATTAAATATTATTCTGAAAAAAAAATAAAAAATAAATAAAAAAAAAAAAATTATAAATAAAATAAAATTAAAAAATACAGCAACTCAATTTAAATTTTTAAATTATAATAAAAAGATAATCGGTTTGGGAGAAAATTAAAAAAAAGTTTGGATTTATTTTTATTTTAAATCTTGGTTATTTTACAAATCTTTACTATTTTTTAAATAATTGTCAAGTTAAAAAAAAAAAAAAACAGAGTTTGATTGAAAAAATAACAAAGATATTAAGCATATATATGTGTTGTTATTTTTATTACTATTGCTTTTTTTTTAATTTTGATAGTTGAATGTTAATTAGTTTATACTCTAAACTTTTTTTTTTTTTTTTTTTTAATATAATTAATTTTTTTAAATATATATATATATAATTAATTTTTTTTAATATATATATATAATTAATTTTTTTTAATATATATATATAATTAATTTTTTTTTTTTTTTAAAAATAATTAATTTTTTTTTTTTTATAAATCTATTTATCTATATTCATATTAAAAATAAATAAAATTAAATTAAATTAAATCATTGCTAAAATAAAATAAATGAAAAAAATGAAAAAAAAAAAAAATAAAAAAAAAAAAATAAAAAAAAATAAAAAAAAACGATTGAAAAATATGGAATAAAAAAAAGAAATAATTTTATAATGTATAAATTTAAAAAAAAAAAAGATTTACTTTATAACTATTTATTTTCATGGAAGGTTATTAATTTTCATTTTTTGATTTTTATAACCCCACAAACAAAAAAAAAAAACTTTTTTTTTTTTTTCAAAAAAAAAAATTTCAAAAAAGTTGGTTATAAATTTCAAAATTCTTCACTCATCGACAAATAAAAAAAAAAATTAGTTATTTTATTTTTTATTTATTTGTTTTTTTAAATTTTTTTTTTTTTTTCAACAATAATGATGGTTTCTTTTGATAATAATAATAACAATAACAATAATAATAAAACAACACTCTCATTAATTAATTCAAATGAATTTTTAATATTATGGCAAGATAAGAAAATTAGTGATGGTGATTCAATTGAATTTATAGTATCAAATTTATTATCAATATTAATTAATGAAGAAGAAGAGAAAGAAAGGAATTCATATGAAAATGGAATAAATTATAATAATGGATCAGGATATGAATATTTACATTCATTTTATAATCCAAAAGGATTTAAACCAAGTATTTCAATCACTGATTTCACTTATAGATTAGTAAAGTATTTAGGATGTAGTAAATCATGTTTTATAATTGCATTAATTTATTTAGATAGAATCATTGAATCTGATAAATTTAAAGTACCAATCAATGGTTATAATGTACATAGAATTTATTTTACATGTATTTTAGTTTCAATTAAATTCTTTGATGATTATTTTTACCCATTAGATATTTATTCAAGAGTTTGTGGTGTATCATTAGAAGAAACAAGTAGAATGGAAAGACAATGTATAAAATTATTAGATTTCAATGTAAATATCAATTTAAATCAGTTTAATGATTATTTATCAATTTTAGATTATAAAGGTTTCATTCAATTCGAAATTGAAAATCAACCTTCTGATGAAGAAGATAATGAAGAAGAAGAAGAAGAGGATAATGAAGAGGAGGAAGAAGAAGAAAACTATAAAGAAGAGGAAGAATATCAAGAAAGTATTGATGATTATGAAAATAGAATTAATATTGTTGAAAAGGTTAGTTATAATCATAATGATGGAGACAATTATCATAGTGGTGGTAGTAATAGTAATAATTCAATGATTAACTCTCCTCAAGAAGTACCATTGAATTTACCACAAAGATTAATTAATAAAAGTAGAATTACAAAATCAGATACTCTTATTATAAACTTTAATAAAAATAATAATAATAATAATAATAATAATAATAATAATAATAATAATAATAATAATAGCAATAATGGTAGTGAAAACAATAGTAATAATAGTAGTAGCGATAGTATACCGACTATTATGTTTGGTGGTAGTGGTAATAATATAAACAACTACCCATCAAGAGCAATAACAATTGAAAGTAGATTAAAAGGTAACACTTTAAGTCAAAGTTTAGATAGTAAAGATATATTCTTAAGAAATTCAACAAAACGTTTCCCATCTAAGTTTTCAATTTCACCAGATTTAAGATCAAAATTCATTATTAGTAAAAGTAGTAGTAGTGGTAGTAAATCAATTAAAAAATAATTTATTTTTTATAAATAGATTTTATTTTAATTAATTATAAAATTAATGTTGTACAATATAATAATAAAAAAAAAAAAATAAAAATAAAAACTTATTTTTCAGAGTGTATCTTTTATTTTTTTTTTTTTTTTTTATTTTGCCCGGTTATTTTTTTTTATTATAAAAAAAAATAATAAAAAAAAAAAAAGATATTTTCCAAACCACCCCAACCTTTTATAATTTTTATTTTTATTTTTTTTTTTTTATTTTTATTTTTTTTTTTATTTTTATTTTTATTTTTTTTTTTTTTCTTTTTTCTGATCTACAAACGAGCCCAATAAATAATTAAAAAAAATGAAATTATTATTTTTTTTAATCTTTTTTTTATTAATAAATTTTAATATTTTTGTTGAGTCCCTAAAAATTACTGATCTATCAACAAAATCATCACTCAATCAGTATTCAGATGGACCGAATCAAAATAATTTTCCAACATGTAAATTTGTTGTAGTATTATTTTTAGAATTGTCTGAAAGTACAAATGATATCCGTTTATTCCAACCAGAATATAGTCAACAAATCTATTCACATTCCACTTCTCCATCAAACGGCAATAAAACTTTAATTTATCAAATTGAAAGCTGGGCCTCTGATTCAAAAAATGGTTTAATAGTTGGTAATTACACATTTGGCGAGATATATCCAAATGGAACAATAGCAGTATCTAATATAAATAAAAACTTTTATTGTTCTGGTAAATATTTAAATTTAAAAAAAAAAAAAAAAAAAAAATTATTTATAGTTTGAATGTTGTATTAATTAATAAATATTAATATTTGAAAAATTAAAGCGCCACCATTACCAGAAAAAAATAATATTATAGCTACAGATTTTAGTTTATATGATAATAAAATTATGATTAGTTATTTTTCAATTTATTCATGGAATAGAGCAAATTTAATATCATTATCATTTATTGATAATTTAAAATCAGATATATGTGATTCTGATTGTAGAATTGAAAAATCTGGTAATTATTATATGATTTATATGAAAATTAATAATTTTGATACAATGACATTTTCAATAAATTCAACATACCATAATAATTTCAATTTTGCTCTAACTATTAATGGAATTTTTAAAAATACAAAAAGTAAGTATTTTCATTTTAAAAAATAACAATATAAAAAACTAAATATAAAACAATTTATTAATAAATGAATAAAAAAAAAAAAAAAAAAAAAAATTTTAGAAGCTAATATGGTAATTCCAACAAACGTTAAATTTTATCCATCGGGTCCATTTATAAATAGATTTAGTGTTAATAGTTATAGCTATAGTTTAATTAATTTAGATTCAGATGAACCAATTAAATATTTATCATCAAACTATGTAAATTCAAGTGGTTTTGAAAAATTTGAAATTCAAATGAGTCAAATAATTTTTACAAATAAATTATCACAAGCATTTTTAAATCAAAATCATTTAATGAATGAAGCATATTATGAATATAGATATTGGAATAATCAAACAATAAATAATAATATTAATCAAGTTAATAAAAATGAAAAGTTATTATCACCACTTTACCAAATTGAATCATATATAAATGGAGATGTTGTATCGGGTCCTCCTTTTACTACATATACAGCTTCGATAGGTGCAATGGATTTTTTAGGTATTGGTTCAATAAATACTAAAACTCTTTCATTCCCAATGGTTTTAATGTATCCACAAATATCATTTACAAAGTATTATTCATTCCCATTTGGATGTAGTGTTGCAAATGAATCAACATATATAACATCGATAACTCAACCAATGAGTAATGGTATTCAAGGAACTTTAAAAGTTTTTATTGGTGGATCAAATGTATATAGTGTAGATGCTAGTTCAATTCCAAAGGAAACTTTAATATTTTCATTGGAATTTATTTATATTGGTTTTAATAAATTCATGGTTAAAACTAAAATTGGGGGTGATTTTTATTTTATAACAAGTCAAAGTTATGATTTTGATTTTGCTGTTGTTAAAGCTACTGGTTATGATGGTGTTGGATCATATTCTAATATTTTTCAACCTTCATTTGGTCAATTTAAAGATTTTACAACATTCAGAGCATTTAGTGGTGATTTAAAAGAAACACAATTACCAAAACATTTATTACCAAGAATTCCAAATTTAAATGAAATCATTGAATCACCAATAATTAATTCATTAAAATTTGAAGTTCAATCAATGAATACAACCGATGTTGGTGGATTAAATACAGTTTATTTAGGTTTTAATAATTTTGACTTTAAACATTCAATTTTTCATCATCCATCATTTATTTTATCACCTAAAAGTTTATCTTCAAATATTCATTTTCATAAAGCAATACCTTTCACTTTAATTGATGAAAATAAAAAATTATTTAAAGCAGAATTTTATGTACCAGCTAATTTACCAACTGGAGAAGTTGATTATTCAATTGTAAATAATGTTGGTTATGAATATACTTCAAGTTATATTAAATCATATTTATTAAATAATCCATCAACTGATAGTAATGTGAATGATACATCGTCATTATATACTTATTCAGAATATGGTTATTCATTACCACCAATAATTAAATCGTATTCATTTGAAAAAGAAATAGTTGAAATTAATGATTTACAAAATTTAAATAGAATTAATTTAACAATTCAATTACAACCATCAAGAAATCAATTTGATAACGGTTTCATTTCAATTGAAAGTTCAAGTATTACTACATTTAGAAAGATGTATTTTAATTTTTCATTTACAAATGAACAATTAGTTGGCGGTACAAATGATACATTTACATTTGAATTGAAATTTCCATGTTTTACAAGTAAATATGAAATTATAAATGTTACATTGATTGATAAACAAGGCTATTTATCCTCATTTAATAAATATTCATATAATGGTGATATTACTACAACAATACCATTACCAATTGACCCATTCATGATTTTTAATACTGTGAAGGGATTTAGTGTGCAATGCAATCAATTGGCAATTCTAGAATCATCTCCAATAATTACATCATTAACCGCAAATTTAAATTCAATAATAACTAATTCACCAATTACAAAAGATTTACAATTTACTCTACAAGTTAAAGATCCAATTGGTTTAATGACAGAATCACAATTACCATTTATTTATTTAGTTGGTGGTTTAATTGATGATACTATTAGAATACCTTTTGAAATTTATCAATATAATGATACATTTGCGACTTTTAAATCGAATCCTATCACTGTCCCATTTGGTTTTGGTTTACCATTTTTATCAATTCCATTATCAGTATATGGTATTTGTAATAAAGTTGGTATTATTAGTGGATACAATAAAAATCAATTAAAAGGAATGAATAACACACAAATTATCCATGAAATTCCAATTGTTTCAATAAATTTAACCAACATACCAATAATTTTAGATTCATCAGCATTCTATAGTATAGGTGGAAATTTAACATTATTTGGAAAGAATTTACAAGATGCTTTATCTGTTAACGTTTTAATTCAATCAACCCAATTATCATATCCAGTAATTGGAAATCAAAATGAAAGTTATTTAACAATTAATTTACAACCAATTAATGAACCATTTTATGTTAATATAACCAATAGTAATTTATTTTTAATAGTTCCAATTCAAGTGCCCAATAAAGTTAATGAATATAAAATTGTACCATCAACACCAATACCAACAAATCCTCCTCAAAAATGTATTGGTAATCCACAATGTGGTGGAGCAACACATGGTACATGTACTGAATCAGGTTGTGTTTGTTTTTCACCATGGATTGGTGAATCATGTAATTCAAAAGTTTTAGTTATTACGCCACCAATTGTTAATCCAAATACACCATCAACTAATTTCACATATCATGATAAAGATAGTGAATCTGAAATTGCAGGTATAATATCATTGGTTGAATTGAGAGAAATCGATTATGAATCAAAACCAATCAAACGTTATCCATTCGATAAATGGATATTGACAAAGATTAATCCTAATGAAAATTTTTATACAACTTCAATTTTAGATAATAATAATAATAATTCAAAATTAATTTGTAATGTAACTGTATCAAGTATTTGGTATGAACAACTTACAGTAATTACATTTGCGGATCAAAAGATTACTATGGATCCATCTACATTGAAATATAATATCAATATAACTTCATACCCATTCTCAAATAAATTAAATACTCTTCAATTGGTAATTTCTGCAAGTGCAAAAGAAACAAATAATAATTCAAAATCAGATTATTGCTCATCTAGTTCCTATGGTAATACAGTTTTAGATAATTCAAATTATTTAAAACTAACAATTAACTATCAAAGTATTTATGGTAAATTTATAAAAAGAGGTATAATTGATTTTAAAACAATATCAATTGGAAATTCTCAATTAGCCTTAAATGATCCAATAATTGAAAATGATCATGGTGATGAGGCAATTACTTCAACCTTTCAAAAATCTTTTATTGCTATTAATATTCCATATTATATATTTCTTGCTCAACTTGATCCATCTTTTTCAGTTTTAGTTAATCCAAACTTAAATAATGATGAAAATTCAATTTGTAGTCAATCAAACGATCATTCTATTAATGAAAAACTTATCATTGGTATTGTTGTTGGTGTAGTTGGTTTTACAATTGCATTAGTGGTGGTTATTATTATAATCATAAAGAAAAAGCATCATTTAAGACGTTTACAATATAAAATTAAATTAAAAAAACAAAATAAATTATAATAAAAATATTTTATTTATTTTTAGAAAAATTTAAAAAAATATATGTATTATTTTATTTTATTTAATTTATTTATTTATTTATTTATTTATTTATTTATTTATTTATTTATTTTTTTATTTATTTATTTATTTTTATCAATAAAATAATTTACCTAAAAAAAAAAAAAAGGAAAGATAAATTTAATATTTAGTTTGTTATTTGAATAACTTTTTAATAATTTTAGAAAAAAAAAAAAAAAAAAAAAAAAAAAAAAAAAAAAGGAAAATTGTAAAAAAAAAATTAATTTTGTTATTATTTTTTTTTAATTATTTTTATCTCGTCTTGGTTTTAATTTTGACCAGAATGAAATTTTGTTTTTTTTTTTTGACTGATTTTTTTTTTTTTTTTTTTCATTAAAAACATGTTTATTAAAATCTTATATTGGGGAATTAAATCATATATATGAAATATTAATTAATTAATTAATTGGTTTTTTGATTGGTTTTTTTTTTTTTTTTTGTTATTTTTATTTTTTTTTTTTTTTTTTCAACCGAGCCAAAAAAAAACCAATCAAAAAAAAAATATCTTATTTTTAGCAATCTACAAATTTAGCAATCTACAAATTTTTAAAAAAAGTTTTTTCAAAAAATTTTAAAAAAAAAAAAAATAAAAAATAAAAAAAAAAAAATATTAATAGACTGTTTCTCGTGATCTTGAGGAAAAATTTTTTTGTGTATTGGAGGTTTAAAATTGTTGTAAATCACATTCTTTGTAGTAGGGTGAATTGATTTAAATAATTATTATAATTAATGATTTACACACAAACAAATATAATTTATTTATTGAAATGAAAATCACAAAAAAATCTTTTTTTTAAAATTTTTTATTTTTGTTGAGAAGATACAAAAAAAAAAAAAAAATTAAAAATAAAAAAATAAAAAAAAAAAATAAATAAAAAAAGAATTTAAAAATAAAAAATTAAAAAAAATAAAAAAAAAAAAAAAATTCGAGATTTTGGTTTTGATTTTATATTCCTAAAAAAAAAAAAAAAAAAAAAAAAAAAAAAAAAGAAAAGAAAAAAGTTTTTTTTTTTTTTTTATTTTTGGCATTTTTAACAACAATAAAAGATAAATTCATAAACTCACTCAAAGAGAGAGAAAGAGAGACACACACATACATTCTGTAGTTTGTAGCTCCAAAAAAAAACAATAACAAAGATACAATAATAGCAATAATTATTAGTGCGCTCACACTGCAAATAATAATAAAAAACATTCAAATAAACTTTTTCATTAAATTAAACCCCCCAATACTGTTTTATTAATATAAAAAAAAAAAAAAAAAATCGAAAATTTTTTAAAAATAAAAAAAAAAACAATATCAGATATCTGTTTCTTTTTTTTTTTTTTTAAAAAAAAAACATTTTTGTTAAGATCAATCTCAGTTATAACGACACTTTTCAATTAATTAGCACACAAAGTTAATAAAAATAAAAGAAAAAAAAAAAAAAAAAAAAAAGAAATAAAAATAAAAATAAAATAACAACAACGTTTCTTCAAATAACCAAATTACACCCACCCACACAATTTACCACTTACTCACTATATTTGTTTATGTATAAAATCACTCTCAATCAATCATTTATATTAATACAATAATTAAATAAATTAATATTTAAAAATAAAAAAATAAAAAATAAAAAAAAAAAAAAAAAAAAAAAAAATTTGTCATTAAAACTCATTTTTTTTATTTTTTTTTTTTATATCTAGTATCTAATTTTAAAAACCCACATAAAAAAAAAAAAAAAAAAAAAAACTTTCATTCTTGTAAATAATAAAAATAAAAATAAAATTATAAAAAAATAAAAATAAAAAAATAAAAAAAAAAAAACCACACAATTTTATATATAACACACCATATACACTTACATATAAAAACTATAAATAGTAAATAAATAAATAAAATTTTTTTTTTTTTTTTTAAAGTAAATAATTAAATAAATAAAAAAACCTTTTTTTTTGTAGAATAGTAAATAAATAAATAAATAAAATAAAATATAAAAAATGGAACCAGAATTTGATCACTTTCAATCACAAATGGATTCCGATAATACACACCAATCAACAATGTTTAATGTCCAAGATAATAATGCCATTCTAATGAGTGGAATGGAAAATGTTCTCCAATCTCCACGTCAATTACAAGCAGCTGCACAAGCACAACAACAAGCAGCTGCACAAGCTCAACAACAACAAGTACAAGCTCAACAAGTACAAGCTCAACAAGCACAACAACAACAACAACAACAACAAAACCAACAACAACAACAACAACAACAAAACCAACAAAACCAACAACAACAACAAAATCAACAACAACAATCACAACAAATGACACAACAACAATTACAACAATTAATGCCACCACCACCAACAAGTGATACAAGTAATTTTAATGATAATATATCATATTTTGTATATGGATCACAATTTACAGTACCAAGAAGATATTCAATAGTAAAGTGTATAGGACATGGTGCCTATGGAGTTGTTTGTTCTGCCAAAGATAATTTAACAGGAGAAAAGGTTGCAATTAAAAAGATTAGTAAAGCATTTGACAATTTAAAAGATACAAAACGTACATTACGTGAAATTCATTTACTTAGACATTTTAAACATGAAAATCTTATCTCGATCAAGGATATATTGAAACCAAATAGTAAAGAGCAATTTGAAGACGTTTATATAGTTTCAGAATTGATGGATACAGATTTACACCAAATTATAACTTCACCACAACCATTATCGGATGATCATTGTCAATATTTCGTTTATCAAATGTTACGTGGTCTAAAACATATTCATTCAGCAAATGTATTACATAGAGATTTAAAACCTTCAAACCTTTTAATAAATGAAGATTGTCTATTAAAAATTTGTGATCTTGGTCTTGCTCGTGTTGAAGATGCAACTCATCAAGGTTTTATGACTGAATACGTTGCAACTCGTTGGTATCGTGCTCCTGAAGTCATTCTATCTTGGAATAAATATACAAAAGCAATTGATATTTGGTCTGTAGGTTGTATTTTCGCTGAACTTTTAGGTAGAAAACCTTTATTCCAAGGAAAAGATTGTAAGTATTTTTATGAAAAAAAAAAAAAAAAAAAAAAAAAAAAAAAAAACCTGGAAAAATATATTTTTATTTTTTTATTTTTTTTGGAAATTTTTGGAAAAATTAAAACTTTTTTTTTTTTTTTTTTTTTACTAATACAATCTTTTTTATTTTTTATTTTTTTTTAAAAAAAAATAAAGATATTCATCAAATTACATTAATTATAGAAACTATTGGATCACCATCAGAAGAAGATATTTGTAATATTGCAAATGAACAAGCACGTCAATTTATAAGAAATATGGGTAACCAACCAAAAGTTAATTTTGCAAATATGTTCCCAAAAGCAAATCCAGATGCAATTGATTTATTAGAAAGAATGTTATATTTTGATCCAAGTAAGAGATTAACGGTTGAGGAAGCTTTGGCACATCCATATTTTCAATCTTTACATGACCCATCAGATGAACCAATTTGTTTACATAAGTTTAGTTTAAATTTTGAAGCATGGGATTTAAATAGAGATTTATTAAAAGAATTAATTTATAATGAAATGTTAGCTTATCATCCTGAAGATCCACAGGCACCATACTATACTGACTTAAATAATCCTAATTTCAATTTATCAAGAATTCAATCTTCAAGTGAATTATTTAATTTATTACAACAACAAAAACAACAAATACATCAACAAGTAAATCAACAATCAATTAAAAATTAATAATTAATTTTATTAACAAAAAAAAAAAAAAAAAAAAAAAAAATAGTCAAAAAATCAAAAAATTAAAAAAAAAAAAAAAAAAACTTTATACATTTTTTATTTATTATTTTCTTTGGAAACAAATCAAATCAAAAACTAAACAAAAAAGAAAAAAAAGAAAAGAATTATTTTTTAAAAAAAAAAACAAAAAAAAAAAAACAAATAAAGTTTATTTTATAGTATTATTATCCATGGACAATCTATGAAATTCACAAATTGTTCTGCCTATATATTTTAAGATTGTTTATCTTCTATATTTGTTTTTCTTGTATTTCTTTGTTTTAAAGGTTTGTTAAATTTTAAGGTTATTTGAGGTGTTGGTTGTGGTGGTTCGTTATTATTATTATTATTATTATTATTATTATTATTATTATTATTATTATTATTATTATTATTATTATTATTATTATTATTATTATTATTATTTAATGAAAATACACCAGATTTATTAAAAGATAAAACTGATTCAAAATTCTTTGATGTTGATGGAATGGTTGGTGAAATTACATTTGTAAGGGTTATTGGTTTTTTATGATTTGCCATAGCTCTTTTTGTAATGTTTACACTTTCTTCTTCACTATCGGCATCAGATACATCGGAATAGTCTTTTTCATCTCGTTTATTTTCATCATTATCTTTTTTATTTTTTTTATCTTTTTTATCTTTTTCATCATCACTATCTTTTCTTGTTGAACCAAATGCACTTTCAATTGGATCAACTGTTTGCCATTGTCCAATTATACTCTCACTTTGATCAACTTCTGAAGATTCTGATTCTGATTCTGATCCTGATCCAGATTCCTCTTCATCATCGTCATTATCATCACTCTCTTCACCTTCTTCACCTTCTCCACTTTTATTATTATTATTATTATTATTAAGCTCATTTTCTTTTTCATTTGATTTATCTTTATTTTCATTATTAACACATTCATCTTTTGAAATTTTTGCTGGTATAGGTGAATTTGTATCATCTTGTTTTCTCTTTTTTTGGTGCGAAGGTGATATTATTGTTGATGATGAGGAAGAAGATAATGTGTCAGTTGAAGAATCTAAACGTGATTTTAAAAGTGGTGATTCTGTATATCCATATAAACTTGTATTTAAAGGTGGTTCAGGTATTGGTTGATTACCTTCATTTTGATAGTAATCATATATTAATTGCTGTCTATCTTGATAATAGTTATAATAATCATTATTACTTAGTAGTTGTCTTTGTTGTTCTTGTATCTCTTTAAACTTTGAATCTGCGTTATCACAATTTTTATTTGAGGCTGTAGTATTAGTAGTAGTGGTAGTAGTTGTTGTGGTAGGATATTGTGGTTGGTGGTAATTATTATTATTATTACTATTATTATTATTATTATTATTATTATTATTATTATTATTATTATTATTATTATTATTATTATTATTATTACTATTATTATTAAATATTCTTTGTTGTTGTTGTGGTTGTTGTGGTTGTTGTTGTGGTTGTTGTTGGTGTTTCTTTTCATCTAAAACTCTTGATAAATCTTTTTCTCTAAAAGATCTTGCACCTGTATTTTTTATTCTATTTATTTCTCTTTCAGCTTCTTTTTGGTCTCTTTCTTGATATTTTTTATCTCTATTTTGGGTAGATACAAATCTTGTAACATTGTTTTTATGTCTCCATCCTTCTTCATGATTCTTTACGCTAATATTATCTTGAATGAATATTTTACAATATTTACACCAATGTTTATTGTTATCTTTTTTATTATTATTGTTATTATTATTACTCCTATGTTTATTATAATAATTAATTGTTAGTTAGTAATTTTATACAGAGGTGTTATTTTTTACATATCTCTTTTTTTTTTTTTTTTTTTTTTTTATACATACATTTTACTCTGTAATTTTCATGAAAATGAAAAAAAAAAAAAAATAATTGTAGTTGTTTAAAAAAAGAAATTCAAAAAAATTTCTGAACCCTTTTTTTTTTTTTTTTTTTTTTTTTTTTTTACTAAAAAAAAAAAAAATATAAAAATAGATTCTACCAATTCCAACTTATTTTATTTTTTTATTTATTTTAGATATTTATTTTAGATATTTTTTTTTTTTTTTTTATTGAAAATAATATGGTAAAAGTTTCTTTATACTTTTTTTTTTTTTTTTTTTTTTTTTTTTTTTTTTTTTTTTTTTTTTTTTTTAATAATGACAGAAATTAATAAATAAATAAAAAAATAATATTATATAAAAATTAGAAATTTAATGTTTAATTTTTTTTTTTTTTTTTTTTTTTTGTATTAGAATTAAAAACAAAATATTTTTTTTTTTTTTCTTTGGGACTCATTTTCATTATTTTCCTTATTATTATTAAAATATTTTTTTTAATAAAAAATTTATTTTTTTGAAAAGCTCAAAAAAAAAAAAAAAAAAAGAAAAACGTGTATTGTTTTTTTAAGATATTTATTATTTTTAATTTTTAATTTTTTTTTTTAAATTTTCTTTGAAAAAATGTGATTAATTACTTATTTTTATCTTTGAGCGTTTCATACCAAAAATTATTTGAAATCGGTGAAAATTATACACCTAATTCTTATTTTGGATATTTTTTTTTTTGAAAAAAAAAAAATAAATTTAAAAATAATTTAATGGTGGTATTATGGTGGAGAAAAAAATAATTTAAAATTTTAATTTTTTTTTTTTTTTTTTTATGATGGTATAATGATGGAGTAAAAATAGTATTTTATATAAATACCTTTTTTTTAATTTTTAATTTTTTATTTTTACTTTAATAAATAATAATAATAACAATAATAAATAAATAAATAAATAAATAAATTAAAAAAAAAAAAAAAATCATCATGGATAAAACAGTAATAATTATAGGTGGTGGTATATCAGGACTTGCATTAGCACAAGGATTGTCAAATAATGGTATTAAATTTAAAATATTTGAAAGAGATGAAGCAATAAATTTCAGAGATCAAGGTTACAGAGTTCGTGTATCACCAGAAGGTTCAAATGCATTAAAAACGATGTTAAGTGAAGATTTATGGAATTTATTTAAGGATTCATGTGCACGTACAACATTTGGTATGTCATCAATTAATGCAATCGATGGTAAACTTTTAAAAAGGGCACCTAATTTCTCACCAGTTGGAAAATCATCAATGGATGAAAATATGGTTTTCTCAGCCGACAGAACCAATTTAAGAAATCTCCTAACATTAACAATTGAAAATCATATTGAATATAATAAGAAATTCATTAGATATGAATTAATTAACTATGGTGGTGGTGGTAGTAAAGTTGTAGCACATTTTTCAGATGGTACAAGTTTTGAAGGTGACTTAATCGTTGGTGCGGATGGAGTGAATTCAAAAGTGAAAAAACAATTAATACCACAATGTAAGACCTTTGATACCAATGGTAGATTCATATTTGGTAAAACTGAAATTAGTAATCATATTTTAGATACTTTACCAGCATCGGCAATGGAATGGATAACAACTGTAAATGATGCTGAGAAGGGCTTGATGATATTTATGGAACCAATTAAATTCAAACCAATTAATAGTAAACTTCCAGATGGTTGTTCAAAATTCTCACCAGAAACTACGGATTACATCTATTGGGTATTATTAGGACAAGCTCAAGCATTTGAAAAATCAGATGAAGAACTCTTTAAAATGAGTCCATCTCAATTAAAAGAACATCAATTACATTTAGTTAGAAATTGGGACCCAAGATTTCAAGAAATTATTAAATCTTCATTTGATAATAAATCTTGTTATTTAGGTGTAACTTCATCATTTCCTGATATTTATCAATGGGAAACTAATGAAAATGTAACCTTAATTGGTGATGCAGTTCATAATATGTCTCCAACTGGTGGTGTATGTATTTTAAAAATTAATATAAATTATTTATTAGTATATCATTAAACTTTTAATTCTAATTTTTTTTTTTTTTTTTTTTTTCTTTTTTTTTCCCAATTATTAAATTATATAGGCTGGAGCTAATACTGCATTACAAGATTGCCCAATTTTATTGGATGCTATTAAAAATGGTTTAAAAAAAGAAGATTTAAATCAATATGAAGCTAAAATGAGATTAAATGCAAAACCAAATATCGAAGGAAGTTTAATGGGTGCTAAAAGATTATATAATTTTAAATCGATTGAAGAATGTAAAGTTATTGATCAATAAAATTTAAATAAAAAAATTATAAAAAAAAAAAAAATCTTAGAAATAAAAATAGATTTTTTTTTTTTTTTTAAATTACATTTTGAAAAAAAAGAAAAAAAAATGGATATACCAAAATTTCAAAGAAACAAATTTTCCATAATTTTAGCAAAAATTATTTTTTTCTTTTTGGTTTTTTTTTTTTTTATTTTTTCATTTTTTTTTTTTTTTTTATTTTTCAAAAACACAACATTAATAATAATGAACGATAATAAAAATATAGATAATGAAAATAAGCATGAATATTTATTTTGGAAAGTTTTTAGAAATCAATTTATAAATTTTAATATATGGAGTGTATTAAAAAGAAGGGAAGTTCAAACAAAAAGATATAAAGAGATTCATCAAGTTGAATGGATAAGAAAGAGATATCCAATGTTATTAGTTGACAAGATTAAAAGAAATGATTATTTAACATTTACATTGAATGATATTAAAGAAATTCTTAGAGATGATAATTTAATAATTAAAAATGACGAGCAATCATTCATTCATCTAAGGGATCATTATAAAATTGATCAATTACTAATTGATTTTCAAATGAATGATCCATATAATACTTCTCATCAAATTTTAGATATAATTCAATTATCAATTGAATCTAATAATTTAATTAGTTTAAAGGTATTTTCAAAACAACAACAACAACAACAACAACAACAACAACAACAACAACAACAACAACAACAACAACAACAGGAACAACAAGAACAAAAACAACAAAAACAAACATCATATTTAAATGAAGCATTGTCAAATAATAATTTTGAAATTATAGATTATGTTTATAGAGTAATTGGTGAAAAGAAATATAATAGTGAATTAATTTATCAATATTTATTTGAAAAACCAAATTTAAAAGTTATTGAATATGCAATCGATGTTATTGGTGTAGAAATTCAACCAAAGAAATTACCAATTTGGAGTTTATTCAGTTTACCAATGAATTTAATTAATAGAATTTTTAAAATTCAATCATCAACCATGGTTGATACAACACCTTGGAATGAAATTGTAATTCAAATTGAAAAACCAATTTCATCATTTAAAAATTTCTTTTATAATTTCTTTCAAGGTACTTTAGATGATTTAATTAATCATTCAATGATTTTATTATTCATTGAAAAAGTTTATAGAAAGGATCAACTATTAAATTCTTTAAATTTATTAAATCTTTTAAATGAACTATCAAATTTAATAAATCAAGCAAAACAACAACAACAACAACAACAACAACAACAACAACAACAACAACAACAACAACAACAACAACAACAACAACAACAACAACAAGAAAAAGAAGAAAAAATATTATATTATATTGATGATTCAGATATAATAACAAATCAATTATTAAAATTATATGTAAAGATAATATTAGAAAGATGTTGGTGTGATGATTTTTATTTTCTTCCAAGTGGAGAAATTTTAGAATCTTCAAACTACTCATTGATAGAATACTCTGTTAGATATAGTGATCCAACTATATTAGAAAGAATTGATCCAAATAATAAATTCATTCAAAAACTAATGGAAAAATCTTGTGAATATTGTAATAGTACAATGTTTCAATGGGGTATTAATAAATATTCAAAAGCTAAAAAATTCAATTTCTACTTAAAGACAAGTGATAAAATATTTAAAAAACAATTATTAAAACTAGACAATAGTAATGGTTTAAATGATGGAATTATATCATTTATTGATAATAGTATAATTAATAATTTAGAATTAATATCTGAAGGTTCATTATTTCAAACTTTAATTAATTTAGATAATTGGGAAATTTTTAATTATATTTATATGAAATCAACCAACAACAACAACAACAACAACAATAATAATAATAATAATAATAATAATAATAATAATAATAATAATAATAATAATAATAATAATAATAATAATAATAATAATAATAATAATAATAATAATAATAAATATATAATTAAATCAGTTACAACAATGGTATTATCAATTATAAAATCAAAAAATTTATTAGAGAATATATTAAAAAGAAATTATATAAAGAAATTTTTTAGATGTGAAAAATGGGGTAATCCAGAACAACTTTTAGGTAGATCAAGATTTGATTTAGTTGATTCTTTAGATAAATTTAAACAATTGGATGAATATAAAGCAAATATTGATGCCAATAATAAAATGATTTTAAATAGATTTTATCAGTGTGATGCAGTGGAATATTTGATTAGAAATAATTATCAATTCTCTATCAGTGATATTTTAGTAGATTTAGTTAACAATTTTAATTCTCAATCATCATATAGTTTATCATTAGCAAAGTTTAAACTTTTATTAGATTTAAGTGGATCAAATGATGAGGCGTATATGGGAAGTAGTAAGAATTTATCGTATGGTAGTGGTTTTGCTGCAATTATGATCTATGGTAAAGTACCAGCCGCAATTTCATTCATTCAAGAATATAGAAGCTTTGATATCAAGAGTGGTAAATTTAAATATAATACAAATCTATTAGAGATGAAGGTAGATAAAGATTTATTATTTCATTTCCTTTTAACCTCTGGTAAATATTCCCAATTAATTGAATATGTAGCAAAGATAAATTCAAATTCCAATATGATCTCCTATTTTGGTAAAATTGGTAAATCTGGTAAATTGGAACCAATTAAATTATATTTTAAATATTTAGATCAACTTTATAATAATAACAGTAATAGTAATAATAATAATAATAATAATAGTAATCAAAATCAAAATCAAATTAATAATTTAATGCCAACTGCAATTAATACAGAAATTGAACCAATTCCTTCCACTGAAAACAATTTATATTCAATTTTGGCTGGTTCAATTAAAAATGGTCATTTAGAAGTTGTAAAATTATTTGAAAAATATCAACCAGAATTATTTAAAAAAGATAGATGGGACCAATTCATTTTAAATTTTAATCCATTTTCAAATCATAAATATAAATTTTTAGAATGTTATATTAATAGTAAAATAATAAATAAAGAAATGTAAAAAAAAAAAAAAAAAAAAAAAAAAAAGTAGAAAGAAAGTCTTTTTATGAAAAAAAAAAAAAAAAAAAAAAAAATTATTTTATTTATTTATTTTTTTAAATAACTATAATATTACTTTATTCAATAGAGTAATACTTTTTAATTGTTTTATTAATAGATTGTATAAATTGAAATAGTTGAGGGGTTTGAATTATTTCATTTATTGTCAATGATTTAATTGATTTGTTTTTTGCAATCATTAATCCAAATGTTTGAATAAATTGATCTGGTAATTTGTGTTTTTCAAATTCTCCAAGCGATTCTTTACATGTATGTTCAATTGAAATCGATTTTAATGTTTTATGATTTGAAATTGATTGAAATATATAATTCCAATAATATTTGAAATTTGAGTTTTTATTGTGTGGTTTATTGGTTTTTTTATTTCTTTCATCCTCTTCGTCATCGTCATCGTGTTCAAAACTACATTTACAAGGTTTTAATGATGCATTTCTATTTGATAAATGATATATTAGATTTTCAAAACATAAACCAATTGATAGGCCTTCTATTTTTGGACATCCTTTTAAAATGTAATATATTTGTTTGATAGATAAACTATCTGAATATGACAAATCATGTAAATAGTATATACTTTTATTTAAAGAAATTTCCTTGAATGGAAAAATCCACTCATCATAATTTTCAACATCTATTGCCTTGATTTTACATCTTGAAAACAATTGCACTATTTCATTTGGTGGGAAACATGATTTTAAATGTATTCCTATTGAAAAAAAAAAAAAATAAAATAAAATAAAATTAATTAAATATGTGGGAGAGTGGGGTGTTAATAATTTTATAATATACACAAATAAAATATTAATAATTCTATACATACCTCCGATTTGTTTTACATTATTTGTGATTTTGTTTATAAAACTTATACTATTATTAATATTAGAAAATGGATAATACCCATTGTTTTTAGAATGAGAATAATTTATTGTTGATAAATTATTATTATTATTATTATTATTATTATTATTATTATTATTATTATTATTATTATTATTATTATTATTATTATCATAATTCTTACTATTGTTATCATCAATTACTTTTATTTTAATATTTTCAAATTGGATATCACCCAATGTATCAAAATAAAAAGGTACATATAATTTTTTTAAATTTTTTAAATTTTTTAGAGTTGGATTTAATTTATTATTTATAAAATTAATATCATTAATTGGTTGAAGGTTTGTAATTTTAAAATATTTTATATTTTCATATTGTAAAATACAATAATATGATGAATTAAAACAATTAAAATCAACAATAACATTCAATTCAGATTGTACCATATGGAACCAATCCCAACAAACATTAGCAATTTGATTCTTAAGTCTACATAAATATTTTTTTTTTTCTATATTTCCGATGTTTGTTTTTATATTATTTGATTTATTTATATATTTACACAAAATTTTAATTATAATACTTTGTAAATAAAATGGTATTGTATTTTGATTATCATCCACACAATTATTTTTATTTATATTGTTATTTTTATTATTATCATTTTCATTATTATTATAATTTTTATTATTATTATTATTATTTGATATTTTAATTATCTTTTTTTCTTTATCATTTTCAATTAATGTTTGGGTTTCTCCTGTTCTTTTATTTTTTAAAACATTTTGATTAAATGAAGTTGATTTATAATTTTCCATTCTTTTTTTTTTTTTTTTTTTTTTTTTTTTTTTTTTTTTTTGAAATATAAAATTATCATAAGAGAAGGAAAATTTTTTTATTAAAAAAAATTAAAGAAAAAAAAAAAAAAAAAGAAGGAAAAATTTAATCAAATCAAAAATAAGTATAAAAAAGTTTGAAAAAAATTAAAAAAAATTTAAAATTTGGAAAAAAAAAAAAAAAAAAAAAAAGAAAAAAATGGAACTTGTACCAATAAGTAAGGGAAGAGGTTGAACTTTGACAATTTTTTTTTTAAAAAAAAAAAAAATAAAAAAAATTAAAAATAATTAAAAAATATTTTGAAAATTTAAAAAAAAATAAAAAAGCAAACAAACCGGGGTTCCTTTGAAAAATTATTTTTAGCTTGAATAAAAAAAAAAAAATAACAAATTAAAAATAGAAAAAAAATAAAAATTAAAAAAAAAAAAATAAAATAAAAAAAAATAAAAAAAAAAAAAGATATCGCCCCCATTTGAAAAATAAAATAAAAAATTAATAATAAATTAAAATTTAACAAAAAAAAAATAAATAAAAATAATGATAAAAATAAAAATAAAAACAGTGTGTTAACAATAAAACAGATATTAAAGAACGATATAATCAATATTATTATTTTTTTTTTTTATTGGTGGTTGAAAAATAGATAATTATACGAATTGTAATTTGAAAAAAGATTAGATGGTTATATTTTTCTTTTTTTTTATTTAAAATTATTTTTATAAAAATATTGGCAAAAATATTAAAAATAAAAAAATAAAAATAAACTTATTTTACTATTGAATTACCTGATTTTTTAATTGGTTGCTAATTTGTATTAAAAAATATTTTTAATTCAAATTTTTATTAGTTTATTTATTTATTTAATTTTTAAATTAATTTATTTAATTATTTTTTTTTTATTTTTTTTATTTAAACCAACTACTAAGGTTGTAATAAATAATTAAATATTGCCCTATCATCATTATAATTGTGACGATAATTTGTTTTCCTTATAGTAAAGGATTCGATATGTGGATATTGAGCAATTAATTTTTCAACTGATTCTATATATTCTTTTTTATTTTTATGTGTATTTATAAAAGTAGTTGTAAATCTTGTAATTGATTGATTTCCATGAGTTAAAATATATTCAAACAATTGAGCTGT
>NC_007090.3:4371935-4426935 GCF_000004695.1 Dictyostelium discoideum AX4
ATAAAAAAAAAAAAAAAAAAAAAAGTAATAAAAAGGTAAAAAAAAAAGAATAAGAATTATTATTTAATATTTGTTTACTAGTCATTTTAAGAAAAAATAAATAAAAAAAAAAAAAAAAAAAAGAATATTTATATTTATTTTTTATTTTTTTTATTCAATAATGATAATTAAAATGAAATTTAATAAAATAGTTTTAATTTTAATTTTAAATTTAGTTTTTTATTTTAATAATTTTATAATTTGTTTCAATGATGGTGGTAGTGGTGGTGGTGAAAATATTGAAAAAAATAATTATTGCCAAACATATTTATCAAATTATTTAAATGAAAAATGTGTTCAATTCTCAATTGTTGGAATTGATAGTGAAAATCTTAATCAAGAATCATTAAAAGGGAATTTAAAATTACTTGAAGATCAACAAATTTTAATTCCAGTTGGTAATATTATTAATTCATTAAATTCAAATTTAAAAACATTTTGTAACAATAAAGGTTTATTACAACCAATAAGTGACCATTTAAAAATAAAAGATTTTAAATTATTAACCAATGGTACTATAAAAATAAATGATCTTTACTCTCAATTAAATTGTTTAAATCCTGATATTATAAATTTTAAATTAAATAATTTTTCTTATTTATTTTCTGTAAGTTATTAATTTTTTTTACAAAAAAAAAAAAAAAAACAAAAATAATATTAAACATATGTAATTTTTTAAAATAATTATTTAGTTAAAAGGGTTTCAAGAATGTCCAAGTATATTAAATATTGGTGAACCATGTAATCAAAATAAAAATAATGGTGATGGTAGTGATAATGATGGTTTATTATCACCAATTTCTCAATCAAATTTACCAAAAACTTTACCACTTTGCCAACCTCGTGATAATCCATTAGAGAGTAATTATTGTCCAGGTAGTTTTGAAACAATTGAAAAAAACAATGGTAAACCATTTGATATTTTATTAAATGTTTCAATAGTATCTAAAGGGTTAGATAAATTTGGTGATAATTATTATCAACATAAAGTGATTGTAACAAATCATGAATCATATGGTGTAAAAGATGTAAGAATTCACTCATTACAATTTTTACAATATGTTCCATACCATCCACGTTATCCAAATGGTGATTTTTTAGTACCAAAATCTTCATCTCTTTTAGGTTCTGGAAAAGAATATACTTTTATTTTTAATTGTACTCATCAATATCCATCATTATCTGTAGTTAATTTAGTTAGAGGTATACCACCACCACAATATTCTTAAAAAAAAAAAAAAAAAAAAAAAAAAAAAAAAAAAAAATACAATTTGTTTTATTTAAATAAAAAAAATAAATATGGAATACATTTATTTAATAATTTTTCATTTTTATTAATAGAATATTTTAATAATTATTATTATTATTATTATTATTATTATTATTGTTATTATTATTATTATTATTATTATTATTATTATTATTATTATTATTATTGTTATAATTATTATTTGTTAAAGTTGGAGGTGATATATAAAGGTCATCTTTCTTTCCAATGATAATATTATGATGATAATGTTTAACTGGTGGTATTTGTGCTGGTTGTAGTGTTGTTGTTGTTGTTGATGTTGTTGTTGCACTATTATTGCTACTACTATTACAATTGTTGCCACCACCACCACTATTACTAAGACCTGATAAAACTGGTGAAGATGGACTATTATTATTATTATTACTACTACTATTACTATTAATTTTTTGACCACCATTTTCAGAAGGTTTTAAATCCCAAACTTCTAAAACTGTTCTTAATTCATGTTTTAAACGTAATATTCTACTAAAAACCAAACCAGTGATTGGAACAATTTGTGATAATGATTGACTGATTTGTTTAACATCAGAAGTTGTACCAACTTCCATAAGTACATCATTATTGTAATATTTTTCCTCTAAATATTTCATATCTCTTATGTAGATTACATCTTCAATCAAATAAATTAATTTCAATACAACGCCAAGATGACTACTATTAATAACATTATTATTAATTAGATTCATAATATTTGAAGATGTCAAAGATGGTGAAGATGTTAAAGTTGGTGGATTATTTGGATGATTTGGATTATTTTGATCAATACTTGATGATAAATTAAATGTACTTGGTGATTGTAGTGGTGGTGGAGTTGTTGTTGTTGTTGTTGTTGTTATTGGAACCATTGGTATTGTTGAAGAAGCTGATAATTGTACATTTGTTGTTGTAGTTGTTGTATAAGTTGTTGGGACTATTGGTAATGATGAAGTTAATGATGGTGAAGGTGTTTTATTATAAATTGATTTTAAATAGGTTATAATTGGTTTCAAAGAATCAGTTTCAATATATTGTTTACTTGTACTAGTTGAACTTGTTAAATTAATATCATTTAATAATTCAGGACTTGCTTCAAATATTGATTTATGTTCTTTTAATCTATCTAAAACTAAAATTTCAGCAGCATGTAAAAATTCATCTAACGAATGATAAATCTTTAATTTCAATGGTAATATTAAATTATTTAAACGTTGTTCCAATTCTAACTTTGTATTTGGTTTTAAGACTAAATTAATGATTCTAAGGTTTTCACGTACTTTTGATAACGATTTTGGAGGTTGATCAATATAATTCTCTGGTAAAGCAAATTGGTCATAGCCAATACCACGTATATAACTATCGATTGAGTCTCTAATCAATTGTAAATACCAATTGGTCAACTCCTTCTTCTTTGAACCATCTGATATCTTTGAATTATTTGTAATCACGGTTTCAATTGCTAAATCACATTCTGTAATTAAACATTGAATAGTATCTCTTGATGACATACTATACTTTTTAAATACACCATTATCTAAATCTCTAATCAATGAAACAATATTAACTAACCATGGTTTAAATTTAATATATTGTTTTTTAATTTCATAAAAATAAAAATCATCACCATTATTATTATTATTATTATTATTATTATTATTATTATTATTATTATTATTATTATTATTATTATTATTATTATTATTATTATTATTATTATTATTATTATTATTATTATTTGTTGTTGTATTATTTGAATTGATTTTAAATAATTGATTATAATCATTTATAATTAATTTATCTTGATTTTCATTACTGTTATTATTGTTATTATTATTATTATTTATAATATTAATAATATTAAAATTAGTAAAGAATAAATTATGTGTACCTTTTAATTCTTGAATGAAAAGTTTTTTTAAATAATTTGAAAAATTTAATGTATATTGATTTGATAATTGATTAATTGATTCTAAATATGTTGGTAATTCAGCAGAGGTTAATAGTATTGATAGTTTCTTTTTAACAGATTCTAAATCATCTAGTGATACGTATTTACCACCTCTAGTGAATTGTAAAGCTTGAGAGATTGAGTCAACGTCATAACCATGTTCTAGTAATCTTTGTTTCACTGTATCCTTTGTAGCTTGACGTAATTCCGATGCAAATGCATCGAATGGATTTGCAATTAATCTTTCCATTCTTTTACCATCATTAATTGGTATTTGAATATTCAATGCTTTCAAAGAGACAACACGTGATAATGGTATCTTTATTTGAGTACTCTCATCAGCTTGTAAATAAATGAAGCATCCCAATCCTAGTGGGTCCGCCTCCTTTACATATCTACCCAATATAAATGTGCCCTCATCAAATTCATGATGAAATGATTCAATTTGGTGTTGTAATTGTTGCTGTTGTTGTTGTTCTTGGTATTGTTGAATTTGTTTAGAATTAATACCACTACTTTGTAATGTGAATGGTAATAATTGTGATCTTAAAAATGGTGATGAACATGCTGATGATGATAATGATAATGATGATAATGATGGTTGATGACTTAATCCATTACCATTACCATTACCATTACCATTATTATTACTATTTAAACTATTTACATTTTGTTGTTGTTGTTGTTGTTGTTGTTGTTGTTGTTGTTGTTGTTGTTGTTGTTGTTGTTGTTGTTGTTGTTGTTGTTGTTGTTGTTGTTGTTGAATATTATAACTATTATTATTATTACTATTATTATTGTTTTGTAAAACCATTGGAATAATTTGACCATTTGAACCAATTGGTGTCCAACCTTTTGGTAACTTTGCGATAATTATATCACCCTCTGTTAACTTTTCATTCTCTAATTTCTTTGAGAATTCTCTAACAGTTTTAAAGAGTATATCTTTATTTTCAATTGTTGCCCATTGTTCAATATTTGCAATGAGTGATGATCTTGAAATACGTAAATCCCATATTGATACATTATTATCTTTATTATCTTTATTTATATTATTATTGCTACTATTATTACAACTAATATTGGTATTACTACCACTATTACTATCTTTATTTATATTATTGTTGTTATTACTACTATTACTATTATTAATATTATTATTATTTCCACTACTACCGCTATTATTATTATTACTACTATTTACACTACTATTACCATTACTACTGCTACTACTATTATTATTATTATTATTATTATTAGTAGTAGTAGTTGGATTGTTATTATTTATATTATTTATATTACTACCATCATCATTTAAATAAAAATATTTTTTAGCTCTTCTTTGTATATCTTTTGAAGGAGTCATACCAATTAAAACATTTTCAGGATCAACTTTATGAGTTGATAAAAATTTATAAAGATCCACTGCCAATCTAAAGATTGGATCACTCTCTTCATCCCATTGATTACTATATAACAATAAGAAATATTCCATTTGAGTTTTATATAAATCAAATTGTTGTTTACTTCTAATTCTACCATAAAAAAACATTTCAAAATTTATTATCTCTGAAATATTCTTAAATTTCAATGTATTTATATCTGTGAAATTATTATTATTTTGAGGTACCACTGATGACTCTTCTTCATTTTGATCTACAAATTGTCTTTCTGAATTACCATTATTATTATTGTTGTTGTTGTTGTTGTTGTTGTTGTTGTTGTTGTTGTTGTTGTTGTTTGAAAATGGTGATAATCTTTCAGATAAATTTATTAAAAATGATTTAATCTTGTCAACAAATATATTCTTTTGGTTTGGTAAATTTGAAAGACCAATTATTTCCAACTCATACATACAATCAGTATATGATGGACATGTCTCTTCAATACTATTATTACTATTATTTATATTACATTTATTGTTGTTATTGTTATTGTTATTATTATTGTTGTTATTATTATTACAATTATTTTCTTTTTCTTTTTCTTTATCTTTGTTGAAGACTTCTCTCAAATTTGTGAAACTATTAGTTGGTGATTGATTCTTTATATAATGTGAGTGATCAACAGATTTTGAAAGTAATTTATTATGTGGTGATAAACCACTACTATTATTATTATTTACATTATTATTTGCTGTTGTAGTGGTATTTGTAGCATTATCAATACTAATTGATGGTTGTTGTAATACTAGTGGTGTTGGTGTTGTTGTTGAAGTTGGTGTTGTTGGTGGTGTTGTTACTATGTTTGGATGATTGGTTGTTGTTGTTGATGTTGATGTTGATGTTGATGTTGAATTTGATAATGTTGTTGATGCAGAATATATTGGAGCACCATAACTAATATGAGAAATTGATGCAGATAATTGAATTGTTCTTTGTGGTCTATTTATCATTGAAGTTGATGATGATAAATTTGATTCTGGAACTGGTGTTGTATCAAAATTTGAAAATTCACCTTCAAAATTACCAATACTACTACCATTACCACTACCACTGCCACTACCAATACTACTGCTGCTGCTATTACTACTACCGCTACTAAAACTATATGAACTATTTAAATTATTCATGATTTTAAGTGTATTTGTAAAATCACCACTATTTACATTATTACTATTTCTACTCTCTTTAGATTTCTTTATTGTATGTAATATTGATGTTTTTGATGATTCACATTTGTGACTTAAATTTCTACAATTTTTATGTGTCTATATTATATAAATATGAGTTGGTTAATAACCATACAACTATTATTTAATTCTATATATATATATATATTTATTTTATAATTTAACTCTCTAAATTAAAAAAAAAAAAAAAAAAACACACCTTTTGATTACACTTTGAACAAGAATAACCAGATGGTTTTGCTTTTGATGATATTATAATATTTAAACAACCATTGCATTGATGACCACTAGATTCAAAATATTCTTTATTCCAATCGTGTTTAATTATATTACAAAATGATGAAACGTGACTTGATTTATTATTACATTCTAAATGGCATGAAAGGTGACATATTTTACAATCTTAAATATATGGAGAGAGAGATTAACAAAAAAAAAAAAAAAAAAAAAAAAAAAATATTTAGAAATTAATATCACACAAACAATCTGATAATAATAAAATAATAATAATAATAATAATAATAATAATAATAATAATAATAATAATAATAATAAAATAATAAACTTACAATATGCAATCTTTCCTACATCCCAAATCAATCTGTGACAAATAAAACAAAATGGGGGTGTACCATAATGTTTTTTAATCCAGTCATGCTCCATAATAAAACTTTAAATGAAATTCTTGTTTTAGTTTTGTTGTTGTTGTGTTATTGTTGTTATTATAATTAAGAAAAATTAGGTTTATTATTAGTATTTATTAAATTAAAAAAAAAAAATTTATGTGAAAATGAAAAAAAAAAAAAAAAAAAAAAAAATTTAACCCAAAAAAAAAAATAAAAAGAAAAAAAAAAAAAAAACCATTTCGTTGTGGAAAAAAAAAAAAAAAAAAAAAAAAAAAAGGTTGAAAAGGGGTGAGAATTGTGGTTAACCCTGTGTTTGTGCACATATATTTATAAAAATAAAAAAAATGGATGCCATAAAAACCAAAAGGGATTCTTTTTTTTTTTTTTTTAATCTTTTGTGGAGAAACACAAGAATGTGTTTTTTTTTGTTGGTGCATTTTTTTTTTTTTTTTTCATCATAATTTTTTGTTGTTATTAATTATTTTTACTATTTTTGATATATCGGTTGTTTTTTTTATTACTGTTATTATTATTATTATTATTATTATTATTATTATTATTTTTTTTTATTTTTTTTATTTTCTATCATTATTATTTTGTAGCTATTAATAGGATTCTGAACTTACATAGCTGATAAAAAAAAATAAAAAATAAAATAAAAAACAATATAAAAAACACACACACACTAAATTGTATATATGTTAGTTTTATTATTATTTTTTTGTAATTTTCTAAAGTGATGAATAATTTTTTTTTTTTTTTTAGTTTTTTTTTTTTTTATTATTTTTTTTTTTTAAATTAATTTTATTTTATTTTATTTTATTTTATTAAATAATTTAAATGACAGAGTTTTAGCAAAAGGGAAATTATTTAATAATTAAGATTAGTCGCAGGGCTTGAGGGCAAATCGGGGTCTAATTTTAAAAAAAAAAATTTAAAAAAAATTAAAAAAAAATAAAAAAAAAAAAATTCCTTCTTTGCAAAGAATTTAAAAATGAGGTGGACAATTTGCTTAAACTGAAAAAAAAAAAAAAAAAAAATTAATTATCAAACTTTTTAAAAATGTAAAATACTTTCACACAATTTTCGAAAAAAATAAAAAATAAAAAAAAATTACCAAAAAAAAAAAATAGTTACTAAAAAAAAAAAATAATTACAAAAAAAAAAATAATTACCAAAAAAAATAAAAATAAAAATAAAAATAAAAATTAAAATAATAAAAATAATTCCATGTAATCATTTATTATTTTAATATTTACCCCACTTTAGGGCATAAAACGGTTTTATTTTGTGGTTTATTTTAATTTTTTTTTTTTTTTTTTTTTTTTATTTTTTAGAGGCTGGACCTTTACGTGCAATAATATATATAAAAAAAAAATAAAAAAATTTTTTTAAAGGTTTAGTAAAAAAGTATTTATTTATTTTTTTAAATAAAAAAATTTCAAAAAAATTTCATAAAAAAGTATATATTTAAATTTAAATACTTGTATTTCATTAATTATTTTATTGCTTTTTTTTTTTTTTTAATTTTTTTAAAACTAACTGTCATTTGTGATTTTATTATTATTTTTTTTTTTTTTTTAATTTTTTTTTTTAATTTTTTGAAATTCACACACCAAAAAAAAAAAAAAAAAAAAAAACAAAATTTTTTTTTTTAAATTTTTTCTTTTATTAAATTTTTTTTTCCTTACTCAACATAATTTTAGATAACCCAACATTAATTATATAATTAATTATTTTTTAATTTTTTAATTTTTTTTTTTGCTTCCTTTTCAAGTTTAACAACTAAAGCTACTCAAACAAGATGACAACCACAACACAATACAAAGATATTGAAACCAAATCCTATGAAGATATTACCAAGGCAGCCAAAGATCTTGATGTTTTCAAGAAGGGTAGAAAAACAAAGGATGCTTTAATCAAAAGAATCCAAAAGAAATTAGGTGAACCAGCAACAACCACCGCAAAACCAACTGCTAAAGCCGCCGCAAAACCAAAAGCCGTAGTCACTAAAGCTCCAACAACCACCGCAACCAACAAATCAGCAGCAGCTAAAAAAGTCACTGATAAAAAGAAAAAAGAAGAAGAAGATAAAGAAGAAGATGACAAAGAAGAAAAATAAATCAATTATCAAATCAACATTTTAATCAATCAAAAAAAAATAAAATAAAAAAAAAAAAAAAAAAAAAAAAAAAAAAAAAGAAAGCAAAAAAGATAATAAAAAAATAATAAAAAATGTACATGTATTTCCAAATCAATATTCCATTTTATTTTATTTTATTTTTATTAAATAAAAAAATAAAATTATAAATCTTAAATAATAAAAACAAAAAATAAAAATTAAAAAAAAAACTATTACTAATATTTTCATTTTTTTTATTTTGTTTTTTTTTTTTAAATTATATTATTAGCTGTTGAAAGATTCTGTTAAAAAATTTAAATTTTTTTTTTTTTTTTTTTTTTTTTTTTTTTCAAAAAAAAAAAAAGAAATCAAAATTAATTTAAATTGTTTTGTGTGATTTACAAACACAATTTTTTAAATTAAAACTATAAGAGTTTAATTATTATCATTCATTTTTTGTAATTGTTTTTTATTTTGAGGAAAAACGAGAAAACTTATAAAAAAAACAAATAAAAAAATAAACATAAATTCAATAATACCAAATCAATTTTTTTATTTATTTTTAAATAAAAATCTATTTTTTTAATAAAATTTATTTCATAAAAATTGTTCTATTCTTTTATTTGTTATTTCTCAAATTTATTAAATTATTATTTTTTTAGTTTTTTTTATAAGTTTAATTTCTTTGTTTGAGGTTTTCCAATGGTTTATGATTGAAAAAAAAAAAAAAAAAAAATGGCTCCATTTATAAACTTATTGAGAATTATTTGATCAAATAATTCTCAATTTTTTTTAAGGATTTTTTAAAAATAAAAATTACTAAGGAAAATAAAAAAGTAAAAATGTTTACTAAAAAAATTTCTAAAAATGAACAAAAAATTTTCTTCGAAATTGATTTTTTGTAAAAATTTTTTTTTTTTTTTCTTTTTTGTTTTTTTAATTTTTTATTTTTTATTTTTTTTTATTTTCAATTATCTCTCGTTTTTATTATTAAAAAAAAAAATGTCAGGTCTCATATACAGGAAAATCTCAAACTTAGCAGGATTCTCATTATGTAATATTTTTGCATATGTTATATATGTTTCATCAATTAAACATAGTAAGTTTATTCTCAATATTGTATTTTTTTTTATTTTTTACTAATAATTTTTTTATTTTATATTTTATTTTTTATAATAATAACAATAGAGGGAAATAAAAATTTAGTTACAATTATAGGATCAGATAATGATAAAGATATAATTAAAATCAATATTTTTTTTAGTGATAAAGATAAAGAATTTTTAGAGTCACTTACATTTGGAGCAATTGTAAAAGTTCAAAGATTAAAGATAACAAAAATCGAAAAAGAAAAGAATAGCAGTGTTGGTAAAGGTGATTTAGACGATCATGATAGAGGTTTTAATATAGTTTCAATAGCAACCCATTGTGATATAAAACGTGGAGATCTACCAACTTCAACAATCGAACATTTCACTTGGGATGAAGGAGAGAAGAAAATCTGTTTGGATATGAGAGAGAAATGGAAAAATTATAGTTCTGTTTGGGCTGAACATTTAAAGAGTAGTTCTTATGGTATAAGAAATCATTCTGTTGTACAATCACTACCACAACAACAAACAAACAATACATCTGGTGCAACAACAACAACAACAACAACAGGAAAAGTTAAATTCACATTTACAAGTATTGAAAATTTAAAACCAAATACATTTGTTAGTTTAGTAGCAAAGGTTTTAGAGAAAACATTTACAGTTGGTAATGGGGGTAAACGAGCAACAATAAAATTATGGGATGGTACAGGTCAAGATGTAATTTGGGTTAATGATCAACCTACTTTGGGTAATACTATCTTTGTAAATACATGGGAACAAAATTTAATCAATGATATCGATGGTTTAGAACAAGATTCATGGGTTTCAATAACTGGTGCAAAAGTATCAATATACAAAGATATCTTAGAGATTAAATTATATAAAAATTCAAAGATCTTTCGTTTGGATGATAATAGTCAATTGGTTCAAACAATTTTAAAAAATTATAGAATAAAATGTGATATTGATACAAATGATAATGATAAAGTTAATAATGAAGATGCTGATGCTGATGCTGATGGTAGTGATGAAAAAAATAGAAAAAGAATGAAAACTGATGGTAGTGGTGGAAATGAAGGGGAGGAAGAAGAAGAAGAAGAATATGATCCAATTTATCGTGATATTAAAGTAACTGAAACTCATTATCCTCATATAACAACCACCACAATTGCAGATGTTTTATCAAAAAATCAAAAAGTACCAAATAAATTTAAATTAAATGTATCATTTTCTCAACATATTCCATTGAATGTTCAAGATTTCTCAAGAATTCATTGTAGAGTTTGTCAACATGCAGCAGATTACTATGATAGTTCAAATACAAATAGAGATCAAGAGTTAATTTCATGTTCTGCATGTGGTTCAAGCCAAACTGATTATATCTTTTTATTTAAATTTATTTTAAAAGATTCAACTGGTGAAATTCCAATAATATTTGCAAATCATGCAGTATGTATAATTATTATTAATAATTAATTTTTATTTTAATTTATTAATATCTTTTATTATTGTTATTATTATTATTATTATTATTATTATTATTATTATTATTATTATTATTATTATTATTATTATTATTATTATTATTATTATTTTATTATTATATAGAATTACTTTTTAAATATGATACCATGTAGTTTATATAATAATACAGATGCGTTATCTTCAATTGAATCAAAGTTAAAAATATTAAAGAAGCCAAATCTTACATTTGATATTTGTATAATGTCATATTATGAATCTGGAAAAGAAAGATTACCAGAAAACGTCAAATATCAAGCATTCGATACAAAATTAACAATTTAATCGTATATTTTTAGAAGAAATAAATGATATAAATTGTTTTTACTTTTTTTTTTTTTTTTTTTTTTTTTAATTATAAATAAAAACTATAAATAAATAAACTTTAAATAAAATTAAAAAAAAAAAAAGTATTTAAATATGTTTTTTATTATTTATATTGTTGTTAACACTATTATTATTATTATTATGATGATCGCCAGGAGTAGAATTATTACTACTATTACTTAATGATAAATTTTGAATTGTTAAAGTTAATGATGATAAAGTTAAAGATAAAGTATCTGTAATGGATTTTAAAACTGCAATTGATTCTTGTAACGATTCGTTGTTATTATTGTTATTACTATTGTTATTATTACTATTATTTTCTTTTTCTTTTTGTTGATATGGTTTTATACAATTTAAAATCTTTAATCTTGCTCCCAATGTAGGAATACATAAATCTTCGATTAAATGCTTTTCTGTAAGAAATCCTAAATTATCTAAAGTAATATCATTCATTATAAAATTATCTCTATATTTTTGTAACCCATTTTGGTTAATCCATTCAACAATTGTTGATGGTGTTTTCATCTTTTTAACTGTATTATTATTATTATTATTATTTCCATTATTATTTATAGAATTACTTATTGTATTATTAGATGATACTGGAGGAGATGGTAATGTAATAGATGAATTAGAAGAGGATGAAAGAGATGGTGGTGGTGATAATGAAAGAGGTTTAGGTATTATATTGTTATTATTGTTATTATTGGTATTATTATTATTATTATTATTATTATTATTATTATTATTATTATTATTATTAACATGTCTAGGTGGTGATTTTTCTTTAATTGATGGTTTAGTTTCATTTACTTCATTATTATCATCGATGTTTTCATTTTTATTATTATTGTTGTTGTTGTTATTAACATTATTTAAAATTGAAGGAGTTGTTTGAGGAAGTATTGGTGGGGAGGGTGTTGGAGATATTAAGTTTGTATTTGAATTATCTGATGATAGTTTAACAGGTCTTAAACGTATTCTTTTCTTTGGTTGATTTTCTAATTTTAATAATATCTTTTCAACATCCAGTATATGTATATCTTTATCACCACCTATTATTGGTGTAATACCACCATATATATATATTTTACCAGAGTTACTAATTAAATTTGAAGTATGATAGGAACGTTGTGGTGGGATAGATGTTTCATTGGTTGATATATGTTTCCAAATCAATGAATCTGGTGAGAATATAAAACAATCATTTAAAACTTTTAATGATTCAGTATTACCAAAATTACCAGTACTACCACCAATTAAAATAAATACATCATTATTTAAATTTGAATTATTATTATTACTATTATTATTACTGCTATTATTAATTGGAGTATATTTTAAAAATGTATGACCAATTCTATTTACTGGGAATGGACCAGTTGGAGAAAATGTTTGAACATTTACCCTCCAAGTATTTGTTGATAGATCTAATATTGAAAGATTATTATAATCGGATGATTGAGAAGTGTTGTTGATAGTTTCTTTTGATCCACCAAAAAAATAGAGATAGTTATTATGAAGGGTACAAGAATGACCCCAACTATAGGGTGGTATATCACCATTACATTGAGGTATTGACCATTTCATTGTATCCAAATTTAAAATATATAATGAATTGAAGGTTGTATTTGATCCATCATTACCACCGAAAATATAAATTTTATTATTTACTAATGTTGCTGAATGTCTTTGTCTACCTGATGGTTTATCACCAAATGTTATTACTTCTTTCCATTCACCATCGATAATAGTACCATTATCACTACCACCAATATTATTATTATTACTATTATTATTTTTATAAAATATCATTGAACTTGAATCAATAATCAATTCTTCTTTATCATTTGAGGGGGAAGAGGTTGTTGTTGTAGTTGTGGTTGGTGCTGTTGGTTGAATTATCATGCCACCAAATATAAAGAATGAATTAGCATCATTTAATAGTGTACAAGAATGACCTATCCTTTTTAATCTTGGTTTATTTATGTTATTTGTTTTTATTGATACTTTTGCTTGATCTACCCATTTTTGTTGTTCAATTTGATAAAATAATATATTGCTTAAAATTGAGGTAGTTGTAGTGTTATTATCATATCCTCCATAAAATGCTAAGGTATTATTATTGTTATTATTAGCATCACCACTAAATAAAACTGATGAATGTGATGATATTGAAGTTATATTATCTTTAATTGATACCTTTGACCAAATTTGATTGTTACTATTTGACGTTGCCATGTTTGAAAATTAAAATTGATATGTTTATTCGATAATATTGTTTTTATTTTGTTTAATTTATTTTTTTAAAAAAATAAAAAAAAATAAAAAAAGTAATTATAAAATTTTAAAATTTTTTCTGTATTTGATTAATTTTATTCATTTATTCATATAACCTTCAAAGAAAATGGGGAAAAATTTCAAAAAAAATTTCAAAAAAAAAAAAAAATAAAAAAAAAAAAAAAAAAAAAAAGAAAAAAAAAACAAAAAAAAAAAAAAAAAAAAAAAAAAAAATGGGTATTAAAATAAACCCATATCTTTTTTTTTTTATTTTATTTTGTTTTATTTTATTCTCTTTCTTGATTTTTTTTTTTTTTTGCCCAATTAGCAAATTAATAATTTTATTTTATATTATTTTTTATTTTTTTATTTTATTATATTTAGTATCATTACTAAACCATAAAATTAATATGTTTTTAAATATAAAATAGTAAAAATTATAGGTGGTCAAGTTAAAAATCTAAATTAGGAAAACAACAGCCTAAAAAAAAAAAAAAAAAAAAAAAAAAAAAAATTTTTATTTTTTTTTGGTTCCCGCCAAATAAATTTAAAAAATTGAGTTTTATTTTTTTTTTTTTTTTTGAAAATGGTTTTTTATTTTTTTATTTTTATTTTATTTTTATTTTCTTTTTTTTTTATATAATATTAATAACAATTGATATATATACACATATAATAAATAATAATTAAATAAATAGTTTTTTTTTTTTTAATTTATATTATATTTATTGTATATATATAAAAAAAAAAAAAAAAAAAACAAATGGAAACAAAATATCATGAATATGATGATGTACAAACAAAAGATACACCATCAAATAAATATTCATTAAATGAAAATAGAGGTGACCTTATATTTTTAATTATGGAAATCATTGGTGAATCATGTAATTCAATCTATGACTCATTTACATTGGATGCCCCACAATTTGCATTTAGAGGTATTGATAAAACTTTATCAAAAGATGGTGAAATTGGTAAACTTATAACGATAATTAAAAATTTGATAAAAGAACAATCCTATTTATTAAAATCACCAATGACAAATAATAATAATAATAATAATAATAATAATAATAATAATAATAATAATAATAATAATAATAATAATAATAATAATAATAATAATAATAATAATAATAATAATAATAATAATAATAATAATAATAGTTATAATAATAATAATATCAATGATAACAATAATAGTAGTAATAATAATAATAATAATTTAGAATATAATACAAAAGGTGGAGAATATATATCATCAAATCAATCATCACCTTTATCAATTTATTCAACACCACCAAATCCATCATCTTATGTATCATCACCTTTAAATCAACCAGCAAATAACACTGAAGCTTTCCAAATTAATGGAAATGAATTGGATGCTGCTCAAATTAAAATCAAACAATTGGAATTAGAATTACAAAAATTTAAAGAAGCAGGTGCTTTATTCGCCATGAATAAAATTAATAACTCTTCTGCACCACCTCCACCTCCTAAAGCTTGTGCACCACCACCACCTCCACCACCTCCACCACCCATTACAGTAGTTAAACAACCATCATTCTTAATGAAAAAAGGTGTTAACAACAACAACAACAACAACAACAACAACAACAGCAGCAACACTAATGATAGTAACAATACAAATAATACAAAACCACAACCAACATTTAATTTTGCAGATGTCTTATTAAATAGACCTCAATTAAAGAGAGTTAGTAAAGATAGATCTCCAGGTGGTACACCAGCTAAAGAACCAAAGAATAAAAGTGGAAGTGTAGAAGATGCACTTCTTAAGGCAATCGTTAGTAAATTCAAGCATGCAAATTCATCACCTGTCAAATCTCATGATGATTCATCTGATAGTGACTTTGAATAATTGATAATAATAATAATAATTTAAAAAAAAAACTATAAAAGTAATATTACTTTATTTTATACATATTCAAAAAAAAAAAAAAAAAAAAAAAAATGACAAAAGAAAAAGAACTATTATAATTGCATTATTATTTAATAGTAAAAAAAAAAAAAAAAAATAAAAAGAATAAAAATTTTTTACATATTCATACAAATAAAAAAAAAAAAAAAAGAAACGTCTTATTTCTCTTCACTACTAATAATTGATTTATAATTTTATTAAAATATTAATTTTATTGAAAAAAAAAACAAATTCTCTCTATTTTTGATTTTATATACATTTATTTAGAGAAAATACTTATTATTATTATTATTATTATTATTATTATTATTATTATTATTATTATTATTATTATATTTATATATTTAAAATTTAAAAACCACTTGTCATATAACTTGAGCCAGCATATGCACTTGAGTGATAACTTGGACCAGATGGAGATAATAAAAAGACATGACCCATTTCTCTAGTAAACATTGAACCTAAATTTGAAATTTCTTGAGAATTAAAGAATTTCTTCTTTTTTGGTTTTTCATCTTCTTTTTTCTCTTCAATATCAGAAGCTTCTGTTACATTTGGTGAATGTAAATCCTGTTGAGATGTAAATAATTTCTTTCTAAATGTTGACATTTTCATTGATACGGTACTATATTTTGTAAATGGTTTACCATTTCTATTTAAATTAATATCATCATTTGAAGAAGTAGTATTTGTTGGGAAAACAGTGGAAGAAGATGAAGCTACATTTCTTTCATCTTCATCTGTCATATCTGCTCCACTTAATTTTGAATTTAAACTACCAGTAGTTTGAGATTTTGATATTGTATTAAATCCATTCATTGAGGAGTTTTTCATTGATTTCTTTCTAGTCAAAGTATTAAAGAATCTCTTTGAAAGGGTTTGTGATTTTTGATTCTTTGGAACATCTTTATATGAATAGTATCCACTATTATTAAAGTAATCAGCTGCAATCATTTCTTCATAGTTTTGTTGTTGTTGATTTACACCAACTGATGATGATGATGTTGGACTTTCTGTTGTATCAATGATTGGTGTTTTATTAAATAGATTTAATAATTCTGCTTCTGCCTTAGTTTGGAATCTTTCTCTTTTAATATGACGTTGATGTTGATGTTGATGTTGATGTTGATGTTGATGTTGATGTTGATGTTGATGTTGATGTTGATGTTGATGTTGATGTTGTTCTTCATCTTCATCTTCTTGTGGTGGAGGTGGAGGTGGTGGTGGGAGTAAAAGTTCTTGTTTTTGTTGTTGTTCTTGTTGTTGTTGTGGTGGTGGTGGTGGAGGAGGGAGTTGAAGTGATGATGAACCTTTTTCAATATTGTCATCGGTTTCTTTTTGTTGTTCTTCCTCCTCTTCTTCTTTTTCACATTCAACAACATCTACAAATGGGTGAGATGGTAATGGTACTGTATCGTTACAATTAATATTTTCATCATCATTTAAATCATCGACTTTCATTGTTCTTAATAAATCTTCATTAACTTCATGTACTGATAATGGACTATTAATTTCTTCTAAAATTTCATCAGTTTCTTTATCTTTATTTTTTTCATTATCTTCTTTAGAAATTGAAATTGGTTCTTTGCCCAATCCATTAATTATTGGTGTTGGAAGTTTTTGTTGTTCAGAAATTTCTGGTGAATCTCCAACTGGTAAATCAAATGGTCTAGATGGTAAGCTTGGAATCTTTGGAATTATATCTGGATTATATTGTAATTGAGTTGATGGTGGATTTGGATTCTCAACAACATTTTCATTAATTATTTGTTCATTAAATTTTTGATCTTCAATTGAAATTGGTGAAGTTTCAGTATTATTTGGTTTTGAGTTGTGTGTTCCCATTTTTTTTATTTTTATTTTTTTTTTTTTATTATTAAAAAAATAATAATAAAAATATTTATTTATTTATTTATTTATGTGAGTAGGTGTTAACGAAAAAAAAAATATAAAAAAAATTTTTTTAAAAAAATAATGAACTTTATTATTTCTTTTTATTTTTTATAATTAAAAAAAAAAAAAAAACTATTATTTTTATAATTTAATTTATTAAAAAAAAAAAAATTGTACAATAAAAGGAAATAAAAATATAAATTATTTAAAATAAAGAACAAAAAAATATTTACAAATTAAAACTATTATAAAATAAAAATCTATATGTAATTATTGTAATAAACAAAAAAATTAATAATTATAATTTAAAAATAAAATTTTTTTGATTTTTTGATTGATTAATTTTTTGATTGATTGATGATAAATTTTATTTTATTACAATACTAATTTATACAAATATATTAACAAAAATTAAAAAAAAAAAAAAAAAATTTAAATAAAAAAAAAAAAAAAAAAAAAAAAAAAAAAAAAAAAAATTAATTTATTTCTATTTTTATTTTTAATTACAAATAATTAAATAATTAAATTTTTTTATAAAATTAAAAGTTAAGATATAAAACGATAAAACAAATGATTTTTGGCTATATTATTATATGTTTATATATTTTTTTAAAATTGTTTTTTTTTTTTTTTTTTTTTTTTTTTTTTTGGAAAGGAAGGAAAAAAAAAAAAAAAAAAAAAAGGGGGGGGGGGAAGGCCTTTTGAGTTTTGATAAATCAAAAAATTTTTTTAAAAAAAAAAAATTTAAATTTTTTTAAATAAAAAAATAAAAATAAAATTAAAAAAAAAAAAAAAAAAAAAAAAAAAAATTAACAAACCAACCACCTTTCCTTTTTTATTATTGCCATCAAAATTATATTGGGCAAAAATTATTGAATAAAAAATTCAAATAATTAGTGTGTGTTTAGGTGTTTTGGTTTTCTTATACAAACATATGAATTTTATTTTTTTTTTTTTTTTTTTTTTTGTAAACAATTCAAATATAACAAAAATCAAATATCACACACACACACTCACATTTTCTTTTTTTTTTTTTTATTGTAATTTATTCTGAATTTAGCTGTTTATTGTTATTTTTATTATTTTTTTATCAAATTTTTAAATAAAACCCCCATTTTCTCTTAAACGGTGTGGTTTTATTTTTATTTTCCTAAAAATATTTATTTTTAATTTTTATTTTTAATTATTTTATTTTTATTTTCACAATTTTGCCATTTTTGGAAACCATATGTTGTTAGAATACACCATTTCATTGTTTCTATTTTTAAAGAATCAAACCATTCCTATGTTCGTACTCACAAACACACTAACTCACACTCATCCCAAAAATTAAACACTCTTAATTGTTATATAACAACACATAACGACACAATTTTAAGTATATACTGATATAATATCGATGGATTAGATTATATGATGAGATCAAACACTTCTATTAAGTGTTTAATAATTAAAAATAATTTAAAAAAAAAAAAAAATATAATATTTTAAAAAAAAATATAATAATAAAAAAAATAAAAAAAAAAAAACTTAAAAATGATAGTATATGTGGTTCAAATCTAATTTTTTAAGATAATTTTGAAATATTTATTATTTTTATTATTATTATTTTTATTATTATTATTTAAAAAAATATTAGAATAATGGGGGGGAGGAGACAGGGGACAATAATAATAAATTCTAATAAAAATAATAATATTATTTTTTTTTTTTTTTTTTTATTTATTTAATTATTATTAAAAAAAAAAAAAATTATAAAAAATGATATGTTTTGAGTCAGACACTGCTTGATTCCCAATCAATATTCTTTAATCTTCCACACAATCATTCGAATGATTTTTTAATTTTCTCTCAGGAGATTTTTTTTTTTTTTTATTTTTTTTATTTTTTTATTTTTTTTTATTTTTTTTATTTTTATAAATAATTTTATTATTTTTTTTTATTTTTTTTTAGTCAAAAAAAAAAAAAAAAATCTAAATATGAACAATTTAATTAAAGATTATATTAAAAATACAGAATTAGATAAACAAATCACAGATTTGTCAACAATTACAATAGATTGTGATAATGATAATGATTTGGTTAAAAAAATATTTGAATCTTTAGATAACGATAAAAATGAAGATTATTATAAAGGTTTTTATAATTTTACAATTCCTAAACTTGGTGAAAATGGCTCATGTAGTATGAAAACCGAGTTTGAGCAATTTGATCTCACAACTGTATATGGTGAAAGAAGCTCAACTTCAGATTTACATCTTTGGAGATTATATCAAATCATAAATGAATTACAAAAATTAACAAATGTTGATTGGCTTGGAATTTATAAAAAGACAACTTATAAAAATTCAAATAATGAAAATGAAGATTGGTAAATTTATATACATATTTTTTAATTTTTTTTTTTTTTTTTTTTTTTTTAAATAATTATAATATTTATAATAATAATAATAATATTATTAAATTAATAATTTATATAATAAAATTAAAATTATAATAATTTTTTATAGTCTTTTAAAACTTGCATATTATGGTGAATTTAGTAGACCAATTTTCCCATTAACTGATTATTTTCAAACAATTTCCAATAATTCATGGGTTGGTCTAAATGGTAAATCAAAAGTAATTCAAGTATGTAGTTTTATTATCTTTTTTTTATTTTATATGATTAAAAATATATTAATAAAATTAATTTATAAATTACTAATTTAATTAATTTTTTAAAAAAAAAAAAAATAGAGTTTAGCAACATATGAAGGTGTTTATTATAATTGTTCAGATAAAGTAAAGAGTGAAATTTGTATTCCAATTTTTGATAAAAATCAAAATGTAATTGGTATTATTGATGCTGAATCATGGAAGGATAATCATTTTAGTTCAAAAATTTTATTAGAAATTGTAAAAGTTGCTATTTCTCTTTCAAATTATCTTTAAAAAAAAAAAAAAAATTATAGTTATAAAATACCGACCAAAAATAATGAAAATAAGATAAAAATAATTTTATTATTTTTTTTACTTTTTTTTATTTTTACAATAAAATGATTAAACAAAATTTATTTTTTTTCCTTAATAAAGCAATGACCAAAAGAAGAAAAATTTCAAATAAAATTTTGAAAAAAAAAAAAAAAAAACCCTTTTATACCCTTTTTTGAATAAATTATTAATAATTTTGATTTATTATATCTATTAATTAAATAAAATATTTAAAATTTTATTTTTTTATTTTTTTTTAAAAATTGATTAATTAATTAATTTTTGAAAAAAAAAAAAAAAAAAGTATAAATTTAAAAAAAAAAATTTTATTTTTTAAAATCAGGGTCCAATAAAGAATAACCAAAAAAAAAAAAAAAAAAAAAATGCAAACAAATATTACTTCAACAAAAATGTCAATTTTAGTAACTGGTGGAACAGGAGTTGTTGGTAGACAAGTTGTCAAATCATTAGAACTTAGAGAAAAAAATATTAATATTAGAGTTGGTGGTCGTGATCAAGACAAATGTAATCAATTGGGATTTGGTAAGAATTCAACTTTTACTAGATTCGATTTCATGGATCCAACAACATGGGATAAATCATTAGAAGGTGTTGATAGAGTTTTCTTAATTGCCTTGCCAATGGATCCAACACCAGAGAAAAGCTTAGGACCATTCATTGAGAAATGTAAAGAGAGAAAGTTAAAGAAAATCGTTGTCCTCTCTGTCATCGATGCTGAACGTGTACCATTGGTAAAGATTGAACAAATGGTTCAAGGTTCTGGATTGACATTTGTCATTTTGAGACCACCATTTTTCTCTGAGAATTTCTCTGAAGGTTTCATGAAACACGATATTGACCAAGGCACCATTCGTGTACCAGTTGGTGAACATTCAGTCAATTGGATTTCAACTCACGACATTGGTGAATGTGCTTCCATAGTTCTCATGGACAGTAAATTCGATGGCAGAACCATTGAAATCACTGGTCCAAAACCAATCAATTTCAAAGAACTCTCTGAAGTCGTCTCGAAGAATGTTGGTAAACAAATTAGATTTGAAGATATTAAACCACAAGAATACAAGAAATGTCTCATGGATAGAGGTATCAGTGAACCATCTGCAAACTATCTCAATGAATTGTTCACTTCTGCTCGTGAAGATAAACTTTCAAAATGTACAAAAGGTGTTAATGAAATCACTGGTCATGATCCAAGATCCTTTGAACAATTTGCCAAAGAAACTTTCTCAAATACAAGTGGTAGTTGTACTTCTAAACCAGTTATGTAAATTTTAAAATTTACATGAAAAAAAAAAACAAAAAACAAAGAAAAAAAAAAACACCAACAATTCCATATTTTTTTTTTTTATTTTTTGTTTTCCAATCTTTTTCAAAAAAAAAACAACCAATAATTTTTAATAATAAATAACAAAAAAGATATAATAATAATAATAAAATAAATAAAATTGGTAATCTAATGATACTTTTTGTTTTTTTTTTTATTTTTTTTTTTTTTTATTTTTATTATTTGTTTTAATTTTAATAGATAAACAAAAAAAAAAATTAGGAATTTTTATTGGTCTTTAATTTAAATTTGGAAAATATTACTAATAATTATTAATAAATGAATTTACAAAAAAAGAAAGAAAGAAAGAAATAAAAAATAAAATAAAATAATTAAATGTACAAATTGTTTTGTTTTTTTTTTATTTTTGTTTATTTTCATCTTTTTTTTCCATCTTTTTTTTTTTTTCCATTTTTTTTTTTTATTATATTTTTTTAAAAAAATTTACTAGTAAACTATTTATAGTTTTTTAAAAAAGGAAAGAAGAAAAAAAGGTAGGAATAATATATATATACTGTTATATGTGTAAGTTTTTACTATAGTATTTTTTTTTTTTGATTATTATTATTATTTTTTTTTTTTTTTTTTTTTTTTTTCTAATTATTTATATAAATACACCTTTTTTAAAAAAAAAGACATAATGGCGTCAAATATTTGTTATTGATTAAAAAATTAAATTTAACCATCCAATGCAATACATTCTAAAATATGTAATTGAATTGTTACACAATCATTATCCATATAACCTAAAGATTTATCATACAAAAGTTTTAATTCTATTAAACCATTACCCCAAACACTTTTCTCATAATTGAATAAAACATTTGGAGATGAGGGATAGTGACGACAAAGTGTTTTATTCTTTTGATTTACAAGACCGAAAAAGAATGTTGTATTTCTTAAAAATTCGTAAGATTCCTTCTCTTTTACACGAACTGCTTCTAAATAAACTGAAAAACTATCACTGTGCTTTGCTTCACCAGCTGGGTAAGCCCACATTTTCCAAGTTAAACCATACATTTCAAAACAGTTACTAACATGTTTTTGACTCTTTATTGCGCTAAAATTATGAATTGGCCATGATACTGAATAACATTTCTTATGATCAGGACATTGGAATGATATAACATCACAACCAGGTACCAATGTAGTTTGATTTGGTTTCTTTCTTGGTGTTAATCTAGGATTGAGTAAATCGTTTTCATTCATTGGTATTAACTTTGGTTTTGAAAGGAATCTATATGATTCTAATAATAAATTTGAAGGAATTAAATGACTATATGGTTCAACAACACTAACCATATCTTCATAATCTATTGATGGGAATCTAATTAAATGAAATACTTTTGATACCAAATTTTTATCTTGTTGTTCAATTAAAATTGAATTTGAATTATTTGTAGTTGTAGTTGTAGTTGTTGATGTTGATGATGATGATAATAATACAGTGTTACAAGAAACCCACTCGATTGTAGATCTAAAAATATCAATCTCTTTCATTGGTATATCATCTCTATTCAAGACTTTGATCAATACATCTTTTCCAAGTTTTGAAACTCTTTCAATATTTAAGAAAAATGATGAATTTGAACAAACTTGTTCTATATAAAGGTCTGTTAATTCTGAACATAAACCATTATCCTTTTTTTTTTAAAAAAAAAAAACAATAATAAATAAATTAATAAAATATTCCAATATTAAAAAATAAATAAATATTTTAATTAAACAGACTTACTTCTAATAAAAATCTTTCTAAAATTAAATTATCTAAAGTTTTAATGAAATCTCTACAAATTTGTTTACCATCTTCCAAGAGAAATTGATCACAAACTAAAAACATACTTGTTAAATTCTCTTGATTTACTGATAACTCGGATGTATATAAAAACATTAAAATTTCAAAGAAAATGTCGACTGAAATATTTGGAATTGAAATTTCTTGTTGTTTACTCTCTTTCATTCCATTGGTTAAGAGGAGACTAAAATATTCGGATTTCAATGCAACCTTTTCTTTATGTGCATAGATTCTACCTCTTAAATGTGATTGATCAACATGTCCACTTGAATCGGCACCATCTTGTAATTGATCTAATGTTGGAAGTAAAAATGTAAGATCGTGTGATAAATTCTTTTGAAATGATGGTTGATCTTCATATTCTGATTCATCTACAAATTTATATTGATTAAATCCATCTAATTAAATAAAATAAAATAAAAATAAAATAAAAAAAAATAAAAAAAAATTAATATTTTTTAAAATTAATAAAAAATAATATTAAAATAAATAAATAATAATTTTTTTTCAATTACCTAAATCCCATTGTTCGTTATTTTTTACAGTTGCAATTGATAAACCTTGTAACTCTAATTCGATTGGTTTAACATTTAAAAAATCCATTTTCTGTTCCATTTTTGTTTTATAAATTTAAAAATATAGAGATAATGATATTTTAAGTATTAATAATAATGATTATAAAAATAATATGATTACAACTTTAAATTAAACAAATACAAGTTACTTCTTAATAGTTAAATTAAAAATTAAAATTTAAAAAAATTAAAAAACCAAAGAATTAAAATTTTTATTTTTTTTTTTTTGTTTTTATGTGGGTATGAAAAATACTATATATGATAAAAGGTGGTGATAAAAATAAAAAAAATTAAAATTAAAATTATAATAAAAAAAAAAAAAATAATAAAAAAAAAATGATAAATGAATAAAAAGTTTTTGATAAATTTATCTGTGTGTTTTTTGTTTTTTTTTAAGTTGTATATTTTAATTTTATAATTTTTTTTTTTTTTTAAAAAAAAATTTTTATTTTATTTTTACTATTATTTTAAAATATTATTATTATTATTATTATTATTATTATTTTTTTTTTTTTTTTTTTTATTTTATATTATTATTATTATATTATTTTTTAAAACGTTTTGTAGTAATAAGTTATTATTAATTGTAAAAAGAAAAAATAATAATTAAAATATTTTGGAAAATTTAAAAAAAGTGGAAGTACTAATGAAAATATAAATATTGAAAAAAATTGTTTAAAAAAATAAAAATAAAAAATAAAAATAAAAATTAAAAAAAAAATGAATATTTTAAAAATAATAAAATAATATTAACTTAAAAAATATTATAAAATTGTTTCGATCAATTATTATATTATTTTTAATAAGAACCTATAATCTTTTGAGTGTGGGTTTTTTTTTTTATTTTTATTTTTTTTTTTATTTTTTTTTTTATTTTTTTTTTAATTTAAAAAAAAGTGTGTGGATAAATTGTTTGAGGGGAATAAAAAAAAAAAAGATGAAACTTTAAAAAAATAATAATAATAAAGAAATTGAATAAAACATTATTTACAATAAAATCTCACACACACACACACTAAAAACAAAGACTAATCTACACAATTCACAATAACAAACATTAAAAACATATAATATATACCCATTATACTATATAAATATATATAATATATATTTATTTTATTATTTATTTAAAAAACAAAACCACCCACACCCAAAACACACATTAATTAATCATTGAAATTATTAATTTAAATTGAAAAAAAAAAGAATAATTTTTTTGGATTTTTTTTTTTTTGGGGGCGTTGTAAACACCATTTTATTTTTTTATCTTTTTGGGGAAGATTTTTTTTGGATATTTTTAAAAAAAAATTATTTTTTTTTTTTTAAAAAATTTTAAAAACAATTAAAAGTTTTTATTAACAAAAAAACCCCCCCCCCCCCCAAGGGAAAATTTTTCCCCCCCTTTAAAATATTTTTTTTTCACATATTTTTTTTTAAAATTTTTTTCCCCCTTTTTTTTTTTTTTTTTTTAAATAATTGGGAAAAAAAAAAAAATTTTTAAAAAAAATTTTTCTTAAAAAAGGGGGTTTTTATTTTTTAAATTTTTTCAAAAGCCTTTTCCTTTTACCCATTTAAAAAAAAAATTGTTTTTTTTTTTTTTTTTTTTTTTTTTTTTTTTTTTTTTATTATTTAATTGTTGTTGCTTTTATTTATTTTTTTATATTTCTACAAAGGGTAGAATTGTTTATAGTGTTTTTTTTTTTTTTTTTTTCTTTTTGTTTTTTTTTCTTTTTTGGTGATTTAAAAAAAAAAATTTTAAAAAAAAAAAAAACATTTTATAAAAAAAAAAAAAAAAAAAAAAAATCCCTTTTCGTATTGCAGCCTTATTAACTTTTGGAAATGTTTTATCGATAAACGTATTTTAAGGGAGAAGGGGGATAATTGAAATTTAAATAAAAAAACCGAAAAACCATTGCAAACCCAAAAACAAAACATTTTTATGACAAAAATAGCCCCCAATAAGTTTTTTACAAAAAAAAAAAAAAAATTTAAAAAAAAAATAAAATTAAAAATAATATGTTTCAAAAATAATGAAAAAAAAAAAAAAAATAAAGGAGGGCTTAAATATTTTCCAACACTAATAAATAAAAGTTAATTTTAGATTTTTTTTGTCCTACCTACCAATTAAAAAATATTTTTTTTTAAAAAAATCCTGTATTTTTTTATTATTACACAATTATGATTATATATATATATTTTTTTTTTTTTTTTTTCGAAAATAAAAATGTTTAGAAAAAAAAAAATTTCTTAGATTTTAATTTGTTGTTAATTTTTTTTTTTATTTTATATATATATAAATATTATTATTTTTTTTTATTTTATTTTATTTTATTTTATTTTTTTTTTTTTTTTGGAAATAAATAAATAAGTTTTACAAAAAAAAATAACTTTCAATTTGGAAATTACTTTTAATTATTAATATTATTACAAATAAATAATGAAAATGGATTGAAAAAAAAATTTTATTTTTTATTTTTTATACATTTGGAAACAATAAAAAAAAAAAAAACTTAGAGTCTGTTTATAAGAATTTTAATTTTAAATAGAACAACCAAAAATAAAGTTGAAATGATAATTATTGGATAAAATGAACAATTAAAGGTGATGTGATATTTTTAAAAAATAAAATAAAAAAAAAAATTATTTTAATTTTATTATTTTTTGCTTTTTTTTTATTTGTTAATTAATAATGAAACTGAAAAACTCATTAAAAACAAATGTATCTTTTGAAAATTCAAAAAACTTTTTTGTTTTAAAAAAAAGGTATTTTGGTGTTTTGATGAAAATAAATATCTTATTTCCTAAATAAGTTTAAAAAAACTTTTTTTTTTTTTTTTTTTTTTTTTTTAAATAAGTTTTTTTTTTTTAAAAATTTCTTTTTTTAAATTTTTTTATATTATTTTTGTCAAACTTTTTTTTTTGAAAAAAAAAAATTGGTTTTGATTGGTTTAATCTGATATCTTCTTTTTTAAATTAATTTATTTTATTTTTTTTTTTTTTTTTTTTTTTTTTTTTTTTTTTTTTTTTTTAAAATAATAAAAATAATAAAAATAAAATATTGAAAATAGAAAAAAAAAAATTAAAAATTAACCTTCCTTTTTTAAAAAAATAAAAAAAAAAATCTGTTTGAAATCCGTTGCCAAACCACTTGAAATTTTTTTTACAAAATGGATCATTGATTTAACCTATTGTTTTGTTTAATTTTTTTTTTTTAAAATCAAAATAATATAATAAAAAAAAAAAAAAATGAAAAAAGATATTAATACATTTCCTCTCTTTTTTTTTTTTAGATATTAATATTAATTTAAACAGTTGGGGTGGGGTGGGGAGGGGATGAATAACGAAAGTGATCCTTAAATATTTTAAAAAACTCAATTTTAAATAAAACAATACGCCATTCAATGATAAAAGATAAAAGATAAAAGATGCAATGAAATTTATTACAAGTAACAAAATCCACATTAATTAATTTGACAAGAAATTAATTTTTATCTTTCCAATACAATTTTTTTTTTTTTTTTTTTAAATTAATCCAATTAAAAAAATTATTAAAAAAAAATAGAAAACTTGTATTTATTTATATTAATAAATTTGGACATTAACCCAAAAAAAAAAATAAAAAAAATAAAAAAATAAAAAATAATAATATTACTCTTATTAAGAATGCAAAATATTTTCAGAAATGATGTAATTATGGTGATAAAAAAAAAAAAATAATAAAAAATAAACCTTAAATGTTTAATAATTAAATTCAAAGTTACAAAAAAAAAAAAAAAGAAAATATAAATTACTCTTTTTAATAATTGAAAATAGTTTAAATTTAAAATTACAAAAAAAAAAATACTTTTTAAACCTAATATTTTTAAAATGTAATTATGGTAATAAACCCTAAACTTTTATTTATTAAATTTAATATTATAAAAAAAATAAAAAATATAAATGATGGAATTGGTAATAAAAAAAAAAAAAAAAAGTCTTAAACTTTATTTAATTTTATAATAATACTATAATATTATTTATATTATATTAGAAAAAAAAAAAAAAAAAAAAAAATAAAAATAATAAATACTATTTTAATATTTAAAAATAGTTTTAAAATTGTATAATTATGGCAATAAAAAAAAACAAATAAAAATAAACCTTGAACTTATATTTATAAATTTAATGAAAAAAAAAGAAAACAATACAAATACTCTTTTTTTTTAATAATTAAAAATAGTTTAAAAATGATTATGGTGATAAAATAAATTTAGATATCAATATATTGAGAAAAAAAAAAAAAAAAAAACATAGTCTATCTTTTTGTTTTTCTTTTTTTTTTTTCCCTTTATAAAATATATAGTTTTGTACTTTTTTTTTATAAGTAAAAAATGATTGATATTAATCACTACATTTATTTGGATGATTTCTTATCTTTCTTTTGTTTTAAATCTTTTTGTTGCTTCTTGAAGACAATTTTAGCGGTTTTTTGTTCTTCAATTAAGAAAGCACGAACGATTCTGTTACGGACACATTTGGCACATTTGCTACCACCATAAGCACGTGAAACAGTTCTTCTTGATTTTGGAAGATTTTTGTATTGGTATGGTCTTAAGGCTGGGATACCGGCTAAGTTGACACCACATTCACCACATCTTGGAACTTTACCAGTTTTACCGATGTATTGGTATACTAATCTACCACCTGGAGTCTTGACGCTATAATAAAAAATCAAAGTTATTAATCAATCCTTTATTTTTGTATAGTTTTTGTAGATTGAAATTTTGGGTTGGTTGTTCGAGTTGTTGATAGATAGTATGTATAATTTGTTTCTTTGTTCTGTTGTTAGTTGTTTTGTTTGCATTATCAAATATAATTTAATTAAATATCCTATCATTTGTTGAATCTTTTATCTTACCAAAAGTGACATAGGTTTTATACTATAAATATCAACTATCAACAAACATTGTCAACCATTATCAATCAATCATCAATCCAATCCAATCCAATCTTTTATTCTATTATCAAATTATTACATTTTGGTAGCGTTAGAAGTAGTACGGTAAGATAATCTTCTTCTGTAGGTAAGTCTTTGAACCATTTTTTCTATATGTGTGCAGATATACGATTAAGCGAAAAAATTGAAAAAAAAAAAAAAAAAAACGGTGACCTCGCATAAAATTTTTTTGATTTTTTCAATTTAATTTTTTCAATTTTTTTTTTTTATTTTTCAGAGGCGTTACTCAAAAAATAAAAATAAAAATAAAAAAATAAATAAATGAAAATAAAAAAAAACAAAAACATTTATTGATATAGATATTAATTTTTATTTATAAATAAAAATAGAATTTATAAATACTTTTTTATTTTTTATTTTTTTATTTTTTATTATTTTCTTATTGTTTTTCACAAAATAAATTAATTTTATTATTATTTTTATTTTTATTATTAACAATAAAACTTTCTTTTTATTTTTTTTTTTTGATCATTTTTGTTAACCCAACACCACACTCACCCATCGTTTTTTTTTTTTTTTTTTTTTTTTTTTTTTTTTTTTTCAAATTAATTTATTTTTTTATTTAAAAAAAAAAAGAGAGAGATATGAATATTGATAGAATTGATAAACCAACAAGAGAACAGTATGAAGAATATATATTAAAAAATCAACCTTTTATTATTACTGGTGTTGTAAATAATTGGATTTCATTTAATAAAAAATGGATACCATCTCAAAATATTGAAGATGATTATTTTTTAAGTGTAAAATTAATCCAAATTTTTATTTATTTTTTTTATTATTTTATTATTTATTTTTAATTTTTAATTATTTTATTAACAAACTAATTAATTTTTTTTTTATTAATTTTTTTTCCAGATTTTAGAAAATAAAGGAATACCAGTTAGGGAAATTGGAATTGATGTTGGTGAATGGTTAGGAAAAACAAAAAATATTAATTTCTCAATATTTTGGAAAAAATGGAGAGAACACTATTTTAATTTTAAAAATGAAAAAAATAATCAAAGTAACAATAATAATAATAATAATAATAATAATAATAATAATAATAATAATAATAATAATAATAATAATAATAATAATAATAATAATAATAATAATAATAATAATAAACCAAAATATTATTTAGCAAGTTTACCAATTCAAACATATTTTAAAGAATTAATAAATGATTTTGAAATACCAGAAATACCAAAAGAACAAAATAAAAATGGTAATTTATGGATTGGATTTAAAGATCAAATAACACCATTACATCATGATTGGAGTTCTGGTGATCCAGGTATGGATGGATTACATGCAATTATAATTGGTAGAAAACAATTTAAATTATTTGATCCAATTGTAAATGTAAATTGTTTTAAGAGAAAAAAAGAGTGGGGTAAATTTCATCAATCAGAATTTGATTTAGATAATCCAGATTTCAATAAATTTCCAGAAGCTAAAAATTTTAAAATCATTGAAATTCAATTAAATCAAGGTGAAATGTTATTCATTCCAAAATTATGGTGGCATCATGTTAAAACTTTAGAACCATCAATTAGTATTAATTTTTGGTTTCAACATATTGGTTCTGAATTATTAAAATCAAATAAATTATGGTGTCATATGGAACAATATTTAAATGCTGTTTTTGAAATGGATGCAACTAAAATTTCAAATGATAAATTTAAAAAAATTATAAAATATTTAACAAATGATAATAATGGTGGTGATGGTGATGGTGATGGTGATGGTGATCAGATTATTCAAAAATATAAAGATGATAATTTAAAACTAATTCAATTACCAAAATTTATAGATTCATTTTCAAATGCTGTAAATAATCCAATATTTAAAAATCATCCAAAAAAAGATCAATTTAAATTTGAAATAACTGAAAAGGTGAATCAATGGATTGAAGAAAAAAAGAAAGAAATAAATGAAAATAAAATTGTAATATTATAAAAAAAAAAATATAAAAAAAATAAATTTTTGTTCACTAATTTTTTATTTATGAAATTGGAAATTTATTATTTTTATAAAAAAAAAAGATGATGATGGTGATGATGATAATGGGTTGAGATTGAGTGAGTTATTTACAATTGAGGTTGGCAAAAAATGAAGCTTCATTTTGCTGGTTTTTTTTCTTTTTTTCTTTTCTTTTTTTCTTTTTTTTTTTTCTTTTTTTTTTTTTTTCTATTTTTTTTTTCTTTTTTTTTTTCTACTTTTTTTTTTTTTTTTTTTTTTTTTTTTGATGTTACAGAGTTAATAAAACTTTAAAATTTAAAATGAAAAACTGTAAGAGTTAGTTGATTTTGAAGCGGTTGTAAAAGGTTTATTAGTTGCATTTGAGGAAGTGTATGGCTTTGAATTACCATTAAGTTCTGCTAATGATATACGTCTAATACCACTACCACCACTACCACTAACTGAAGAATAACTAGTAGAGGATTTAATAGTAGTGTATGGTTTGTTGCTGACAACATTTGAAGTATATTTAACATCTGATGTGGATGTTGAAATATATGGTGCTTTATCTTTACCTTTGAGCCATTCTGGTTCCTCTTTTTTTGAAAGTTGAGGTTTTTCTTCTTCTTGTGGTGGTGGAGGAGAATTAATAATTGAGACAATTACTGGAACTTCCTGTTCTTCTTGTATTTTTTCTTCTTGTTTACTCTCCACTACAAGTGTTGAGGCTGGTACTTGTGCAATTGGTATTGGTACTTTCTGTTGTTGTTGTTGTCGTTGCTCCAAAAGTAATTGTTGCTCCAAAAGTAATTGTTGTTTTTGTTGCTTTAAAAGTAATTGTTGTTGTTGTTGCTCCAAAAGCAATTGTTGTTGTTGTTGCTTTAAGAGTAATTGTTGTTGTTGTTGTTGCTCCAAAAGTAATTGTTGTTGGCAAAATTGCTGTTGTTGTTGTAAATAGAGTTGTTGTTGTTGGTATGTAAATCCATCATTTTCATCAACTAAAGGATTTAAATTTCTGTAAACTGGGAGTATTTGTTGTTGTTGTTGTTGTGGTGGTGCTTGAGGTTGTTGTTGTTGTTGTTGTTGTGACTTTTTAACATCCACCCAAGTTGATTGTGTTGGATTGCTTTCGATGAATACAAATTCGTCATCATCCATTTTTATTTATTCTTTTTCTTTTTTTTTTTTTTTTTTTTTTTTATGTTGGACGATGTTGAAGTGTTGAAATAAACTTTTTTTTTTAATGTGGGGTATTATTGAATTTATGTAATTTTTTTTTTTTTTTAAAAAAAATTAAATTATTTGTACACTATTATTATTATTTTCTTTTTTTAAAAAGTGTGAAGTGTTTGATAAAAAAAAAAAAAAAAAGTTAATTCTCATTTTGTGTTGTCGATTGAAAAAATAAAAAAAAAATAAAAAAAAATAAATTACAGGAAAATTTTTAGAAAGCTTTTTTTAAAATAATTTAATTGGAATTAAAAAATAAAAAAAAAAAAAAAAATTTAAATATAAAAAAAAAAAAAAAAAAAATAAAAAAAAAATAAAATATTTGGTAAATATCTGTACTTTGGATTTTTTTTTTTTTTTTTTAGTTTAATCAAATACATACCCATTGAAAATCACAACTAAGTTATTATTATTATTATTTTTTTTTTTTTTTTTTCATTCCAATATTTTCTTTTAACTTGATCATATTTCTTTTTTTTTTTAATTATTTAATTATATTATACTTTCATTTTTGTGAATTAAGTATAACCTTGATGTTATTTTTCAATTTTATATTTTTTGTTTTTTTTTTAATCTTTTTTAAGTCACCAAAAATATTTTTTTACTATTTTAACCAAAACCTTTTTGTTTTTTTTTAAAAAATCTAATTTTTTTTTTTATTTTTTTATTTTTTATTTTTGTCAAAAAAAAAAAAAAAATTTAAATTTTTTATTTTAAAAATTTCACAAAAAAAATTACCAATAACATAACGAGATTTTACATTTACTTCAAATAACTCCATCTCCTTTTATTATTCTAATAATTTAGTTTAGTTCAACTAAAACTTGGATTATAGATTTTTTTTTTTTTTATAAAGGAAGAAACCAATTTTTTTTAATCATTAAACAAATAACATTTCAAGAATATTCAACAGGAAAAAAAAAAAAAAAAAAAAAAAAAAAGTTTGATATAAATTAAAAAAATGGAAGATAAAGAAGATAGAGAAAAAAGAAGTGGTGATAGAGATAAAGATAGAGATAGAGATCGTGATAGAGATAGAGATCATTATAGTGGTAGTAGTAGTAGTAGTAGCAGTAGTAGTAGAAGAGATAGAGATAGAGATAGGGATAGAGACAGAGATAGGGATAGAGATAGGGATAGGGATCGTGGTGGTGGTGATCGTGATAGAGACAGAGATAGAGATAGAGATCGTGATAGAGACAGAGATAGAGATCGTGATAGAGACAGAGATAGAGATCGTAGTAGTGAAAGAAATAGAGGAGGAGGTGATTATTCAAGTAGAAAAAGAAGTAGATCTCCAAGTGCTCGTTCAAGCACAAGAAGTGATCCATTCACAACTACACCAACATCTAGAAAATCATCACTCTGGGACAGACAACCCGACCCAAATGAAGTCAACCAACAATCACCAACTCACCAACAACAACAACCACAACCACCACCACACCAACAACAACCACCACATCAACATCACCAACAACATTACCAACAACAACAACAACAACAACAACAACAGGGAGGAGGAGGGTTCCAACAAGGAGGAGGATTCCAACAGGGTGGGGGAGGATTCCACCAAGGAGGATTCCAAAACAACAACAACAATAATAATAATAATAATTTTAATAATAATAATAATGGCGGATTTAACCCAATGTTTCAACAGAATCAAATGTTTATGCAGCAACAGCAATTACAACAACAGCAACAATTACAACAACAGCAGCAACAAAATAATCAAGAGACACCACAAAAAAAACAAAGTAGAAGAATTTATGTTGGTAATATTCCACCAGGTATATCAGATTCAGAGTTGATGGAATTTTTTAATGCAGCTGTATTGGCAGCAAATTTAAATACAAAACCTGGACCACCAGTGGTGTTTTGTCAAATTAACGCACCTAAATGCTTTGCATTTATAGAGTTTAGGTCACCAGAGGAGGCGACAAATGCAATGAGATTCGATGGTATTTCATTAAAGAATTTCACATTGAAAATTCGTAGACCAAAGGATTATCAATCGACATCTGATAACACTGGTGGCAATGCGTCATTGTTACCATCGATTGTGCCAACCAATGTACCAGATAGTGAGAATAAAATCTATGTCGGTGGTTTACCATCGAATTTATCAGAGGAACAAGTTAAATCATTATTATCAGCATATGGTAAACTAAAAGCATTCAATTTGGTAAAGGATACCAATACTGGTGTAAGTAAAGGTTTTGCATTTTGTGAATATCAAGATTCTGAAGTAACTGATGTGGCATGTTCAAAATTGAATGGTATACCATTAGCTGATAAAACATTGGTTGTACAACGTGCAAGTATTGGTTCAAAACCACCTGGAGACGCATCTAAAGGTGGTGATGTTACACAACAACAGCATCAACAACAACAGCAACAACAATCAACAAGCAATGGTAGTGGTTCAATGGTTTTACCCCATTTAACTGGTGCGAATAGTAGTTTAATGGAGGATCAAGGTGGTGGTGGTGATAGTTTACCAAATGGCGTTGATCCAACAATTGCTGGATTATTAAATTTAAATATACCGGTTGCTCAAACATTAAGTATAATAAGAACAAATCTTTTAAATAGTAGTGTAAGTGGTGGTGGTGGTACAACAAATGGTACGATTACACCTGACAACAATACGAAACCATCTTGTGTCATTCAAATTTTAAACCTCGTCGATAGAGAGGACATTTTTGATGATAAAGAATATGATAATATATTAATCGATGTAAAAGAAGAATGTGAACAATTTGGTGAAGTGCAATCAATTTGGTTACCTTTACCATCTAAAAATCCATTAGAAGTCACAAGAGTTTATGTTGAATTTTCTCAAGTAGAATTTGCTCAAAAAGCTTGTTTAGCCTTAGGTGGTAGAAAATATAATGGTAGAGTACTTTTCTCTGCATATTATCCTGAAGATTTATTTTTTAAAAATTCACAACAACAACAACAACAATCATAACACATAATAAAAAAAAAAAAAAAAAAAAAATAACAATAAAAAGAAATAATATAATATAAATTTAGACTATAACAAATCTTATTTAAATATTTATTTTATTTATTTGTTTTATTTTATTTTATTTTTTTATTTTATTTTTTTTTTTTTTTTTTTTTTTTTTTTTTTTTAATTTTTTTTTTTAATCATCTTCAAATGAATTTAATTTTCTAGCTCTTTGTTCTAAATTTTCAGCTTCTTTTAATCTACCTTTATCACGTAACATTTGAGCATAATCCCAAAGTACATTACCAAAGTCAATATCAACCTCTTTGTTTATTCTTAATTCTCTTTCTCTTTTTCCAGGTTGATAATGATAGTTTGTATCATTTTGATTTAATAATTGACGTTCTTGTTCTTTTCTTTTAGTTTGATTTTTATAATCTTCAAAGATTGTAATACATTTATTAAAGAAACCTTCAGCGAATGCTAAATTCCTTTTATCTCTATTTAATTTACCTAAGATATAAAGAATCGTACCAACTTTTGGATTATTTCTACCATAAACTAATTCAGATTTTGAAATTGCTTTATCTAAAATTGGTTCAGCTTTATCAAATTGATCACTATCAAATAAAAATTCACCATAATTTGATAAAATATTAACTAATTCAATATCATTTTTATTTAATTCTGCTAATTCAATTGATTTCTTATAAAGTTGTTCTGCTAATTCATCATTATTACCATTTGAATGTAAATAACATGCATAATTTGATAAAATTGATTCTATATATATATATATAAAAATATTAATATTAATATTAATATTAATTATTAAATTATGTATATTTGTTTGTTTTACCATTTAATTTATCATTTTCATTTAATTTTTGTTTTGAAAGTTCAATTAATTCTTTATAAAGTTTATCAGCAGATTCATTACAATCTAATGATAAAATGATTGCTTTATTTAATAGAGTTGAAATTAATAATTCCCAATCATTATTTTTTTTTGCAATTTCATTAATTTCATCAATGATTTTAAAACACTTTTCAGTGTCACCTTGATATTGTGAACAGATTAATAGATAATTTAAAGTTGGTATTAAATATTGTGAATCTATATCATTGGTTGTTAGATTTGTATTATTTTTTAATCTTGATATAACTTGATTTGCATACCTTTCAGCACTTGAAAGATCACCAATTATTAATTCAAGATTAACCATACGAAATAGTACATTCAATGTTATTGGATGTTTTGCACCAATTGTTGATTCTACCATCGACAATGATCTATTTAAAATTGATTTGGCTGCACTATAATTACCACGTTCTTCATATTTTTTAAAATCTTTAATTTCTTGAAATACTTCATCATCTTCACTAAATTTATAATCAGTTTTTAATGTTTGAAAACTTTTGTATGATACAAACCTATTATTATTATTATTATTATTATTGTTATTAAAAATATTATTTAAAAATAAATTTGTAGTTGTTTTATTTTTTAAATTGATTTTATTAAATCTTGATACCAATGATGAGATCATCATTTTTTTTTTTTTTTTTGAATCTTTTTTTTTTTTTTTTTTAAATCTTTTTTATTGTTTTGAAGATTTTGAGTTTGGGGAAAAAAAAAAAAAAAAAAAAAAAAAAATAATAATAAAAAAATAGATGAAATTCGTCAAATTTTAATTTTTATTTTTTTTTTATTTTTTAATTTTTTTTTTATTTTTTTTTTTTTTATAAAAAAACGAATCATTGATTTTTTAATTTTTTTTTTTTTATATTTCATAACCAAAAACTTTTTTTTTTGAAATTATTAAAAAAAATAAAATGATCAGATCATTAAATTTTGCTTTAAGTGTGTAATAATAATTTTTTTTTTTATTTTTTTATTATTAAAAATTAAATTCACTAATAAATTTTTTTTTTTTTTTTAAATAGGAAATTGTAATAAAAATATTTTAATTAATTCAAATAAAATAACAATTAATAATGGATTATTATTGAAAAAGAATAATTTTTGTACACAATCAACAAGTGAAGTTAAAGTACCAACTGAATTAGTTGTACAATTAAGAAAAAAGACTCAATCACCAGTACAAGAATGTAAGAAAGCATTACAAGCTAGTAACAATGATATGGATGGTGCAATCAAATGGTTATTAGAAAAGGGTAAAGCCACTGCTGAGAAATTAAAGAGTAGAGTATCAGCAGAGGGTATCATTTCAGTATTGGTCGATAGTGGTAGTGGAAAAGCTGTCATTTTAGAAATGAATAGTGAAACTGATTTCGTATCACGTGGTGACATTTTCCGTAATTTAGCAAGAGACATCTCCAAAGCAACTTTATCAAACCCAATCAGTGGTGGAAAGTTAGCAGAGAATGGAATCTTGGAACTTGACCCAACCCAAGTTGAAAACATTTACCCAATTAAAATTAACATCACCAATGAGGATGGCGTCGCTGAAGAAATGACTATCAAAGACTCAATAGTTCGTATTGTTAGTAAATTACGTGAGAATATTGTAATTCGTCGTGCATCTTTCATTCAACCATTAAATAATAATAATAATAATAGTAAATCATATATTTCATCATATGCACATGACTCAACATCAGAAAAGAAAGATGTTGGTCGTTTAGGTTCAATCGTTCAATTTGAATATCAAGGTGATTGTAATAATATGAATTCTCTTAAAGAGTTTGCCAATCAATTAGCAATTCACATTGTTAGTAATTCACCAAGTGTAGTTACAGTCAATGATATTCCAAGTTCAGTTTTAGAGGAATGTAAAAATAATAACAAAAATCCAGAATCACTCTATGATGATATGGTACTCTATGAACAATCTTACATGTATTCTCCAGATCATTCCGTAAAACAATATCTTGAAATTCTCTCTGAAAAATTAGGTATTAAAAATTTATCTGTCAAAACTTTTAGACGTTATGCAATTGGTGAAACTGCCGAACGTGTTTAAATTAAACAAAAAAAAAATAAAATAAAAATAAAATAAACAAATTAAAATTTTATTTATAGAAACCATAAAAAAAAAAAAAAAAAAAAGGAAATAAATTATTTAATTCATAACAACCTCTATCTATTCTTTTTAGTATTTTTATTAGAGTTACCATTCTTATTATTATTATTATTATTATTTTGATTTTGATTTTGATTTGTTAAGGATGGTTTAACTTGAGATAATAATGTATCTAAATTAAAATAAAGTCTAATATTATCATAGGAAAGATTACATGGTTCAAATAATTTATCATCTTTTGGAGTTTTCTTGTCATATGGCATTTTAAATTCATTCTTTCTATATGGCATTCTAGATACTTCAACACCATTTTTAAATAATATAATTGATGGTATTTGTTTACTTGATACTGAATCAGCTATATCATATTCATAAGCAATTGATTTCCATCTTCCAATATCAATTTTACCAAAATTAATACCTTGATAACTAAATTTAATAAGAGGAAAAAAAAAAAAAAAAAAAAAAAAAAAAAAAAAAAAAAAAAAAAAAAAAAAAAAAAAAAAAAAAAATTAATATTATTATTATATATTATTATTAAATATTTTTTAATAATAAAATAAAATAATTACATGTAAGATAAATCAGCAAAAGTTGAAGCTAAATATGTACATGGTGGAGACCAAGTTGTAAAGAATTCAACTAATAAATATTTATCTTTTAATTCTTTTGATTGTGCTGAAAATGCCAAAGAATTTTTAAAAGTGATTTGATTGAAAAAGTGAACGAAATTTGATTGTTTTGGCTCAGGTTGTGATTTGTATAAATATACCAACATGCAAACAAATAAATAAACCAATACATAATAAAGTCCATAATGTAAAAAGTTGCCAAAAAATCCTAATTCTTTAGTTGAACTTAAAGTTTGTTTACTATTTTCATTTTCATTATCAAATTTAAATGGTTCTTGTGTTTCTTCTGATGATGATGATGATGACCCATCTATATTATTGGATTTCATTTTATTTGTATATTCTAATTTAAATTGAGTTTCACCAGAATAATATAGTAATATAATTGTTGACATTTTTAATGTGAATATAATACCTGTTAAAATTTGATCAATATTTTTATTCTTTAATATTTTTAATACAACCATAAATCCTGATACATATAAAATCATTAATTCATTCTATTTATTTTAAATTAGTTATTATTTATTTAAAATAAAAAAAAAAAAAAAAAAAAAAAAAAAAAAAAAATGGAATTGTGGTGTTTGGAGAAAAAAAAAAAAAAAAAATAATAATAATATTAATTAACAATTACCTTTGGTTTTAAAATTAGACCTGATAACCTTAAAATTGGATATGCAAGTAAAAATATAAAATTTAATAAATAATATGTTTGTAATATGTGTTGAATTAATCTTGCTTTCATAATTGTTGATGTCTCTTGATGAATTTCAACTTTTCCGGCAGTGTGAATTGGAGGTTTTGTTGAAATTCCATCCTTTGTTGTTGATGATGATGAAGTGTTGTTCATTTTTGCGCTAAAATGATCATTTACCTAAATTGGGATTGGTATTTTTTTTTTTTTCAAAAAAATAAAAATAAAAAAAAGTAAAAATATTTTTTTTTTTTATTTTTTTTTAATTTATTTTTAAAAATAAAAAAATAAAAAAATAATAATTTTATTTTTTTTATTTTTTATTTTTTTTTTCTCCTTAACTTCAATAAAAAAAAAAAAAAATTTAATTTAAAAAAAAAAAAGAAAAAAAAAAAATTTTAAAAATTTCATTTTTTATTTTTAATTCTCAACCCAAATAACCATCTTGTTTATATATATAAAAAAATAAAAATAATCACACAATCACACACACACACCTTTAAAACACAAATAAACATATAAATAATACCAATAAAATGAAAGTCACAATCAAAAACATTAATAAAGAAATTTATGTTTTTGAAGTAAATGGAGATTTAACTGTAAGTTTTTTTTTGATTTCATTTCCTATTCTTTATTTTTTCTCTTTTTTTTTTTTTTTTTTATTATTTTTTTTTTTTTTTCAAGTCATATACAACAAATAAAAAAAATATAATTATTGAAAAAGATTTAACAATTTTTTTTTTTTTTTTTTTTTTCTTCCTCATCTCCAAAAAATAATAATTTATAAAAAACAATATAATTTAAATAAAAAAAATGATTATTAAAATCAGGTAGCAGAATTAAAAAATTTAATTAGTGAAAAACATAATCAAACTCCATCATGGCAAACATTAATTTATAGTGGAAAGATTTTAGAAGATAAACGTACACTCGAATCATATAATATTACTGATTCAGGATTTATTGTTATGATGATTAAAAAACCAAGAGAAGCACCAGCAACCACACCAGCACCATCAACTACACCAGCACCATCAACTACATCAGCACCAACCACCACCACTACTGCAGAACCAACCCCAACCACTTCCTCAACTAATAATACATCAACTACAACTCCAACTTCAGTCCCAACACCAACCAACAATACACCAGCCACACCAAATCCAACCCCAACCACTTCCTCAACACCAGGTTCAACCTCTACAACTTCACCACAACAATCCTCTGATTTCGCCACCGGCACTGAATTAGAAGCCACAATTAAAAATATTACAGATATGGGTTTTGCAAGAGATCAAGTTTTAAGAGCACTCAGACTTACCTTTAACAATGCTGAACGTGCTATTGAATATTTAGTTAGTGGAAATATTCCAGCTGCAAATGATCCAGAAGATGAAGAAGAAATGGAAGGTAATTATTTTTAATCTCTTTATTTTTATTATTATTATTTTTTTTTTTTTATTTTTTTTTTTTTTTTCGTAATTATTTTTTTTTTTTATTTTTTTTTATTTTTATTTGGTACCTTTTTTTCTTTTATATAATTTTATTCTATATTATATAAGGATTAATCTTAACCAATTTAAACATTTATTATTTTTATTATTTTTTTTTTTTTATATTTTTTTTTCTCTCTCTCTCTCTCTATCTTTTATTGTGCCTCTCTGTTATTTATTTCTTATATTATTAATCTCCTTTTAATGGATTGGATACTACCATTTTAATTTTTTTTACCAAATACGGATTCCGAATATGATCACGAACATGAACATGACCATGGATTTGATGATTCATTAGGTGGTGGTGGTAGTGGTGATAATCCATTCGAAGCTTTAAGAAATCATCCACACTTCAACTTACTTCGTGAAGCCATCTCCAAAAATCCAAGCATTATCCCAGGAATCTTACAACAATTAGCTCAAACCAATCCAGCCCTCGTTAGACAAATCCAAGAAAATCCAAATGAATTTATTCGTCTCTTCCAAGGTGATGGTAACCCAGGTGGCAATCCAGGTCAATTTACTCTTCAAGTCACTCAAGAAGAATCTGAAGCAATTCAAAGAGTGAGTATTTTTTTATTTTTTTTTATTTTTAAATTTTTCTTTTTTCCCATTAATTTACTAATATCCATCATCAAAATTTTTAATAACCAAAAACAGTTACAAGCCTTAACAGGTATGGATAAATCAACAGTTATTGAAGCTTATTTTGCATGTGACAAGAATGAAGAACTCACAGCTTCTTATCTTTTTGAAACTGCTGACGATGAATAAACAAAACTAAACTTTTTAAAATAAAAAATTAATAAAGAAAAAAAAAAAAAAGAAAAAAAAAAAAAAACTTGTTTTATATATAAATTAAAGAATTATTTAATTAATTATTTAGTAGTGTAATAGAATTGGAAAAAGAAATAAAATAATATAAAATAAATTAAATATAAAAAAAAAAAAAAAAGATAATTTATTATATACATATTTATTTTTGAGATGTTGAATTTTGTTGTTGTTGTTTTTGTTGTTGTTTTTGTTGTTGTTGTTGTTGTGAATTATTTGTTGTTGTTGTTGTTGTTGAAAGTGAAGTAAAACTATTTGGATTAATTGTAACACTTTTGGTACAATTATCAGTTTTATAAATACCAACTAAACGATCAGCTAATTCAAACATATAATTTCTTAAAGAGATAATAATGAATTGAGCATTTTTAGTTCTTTCTTTAATATAATTAGCAATGATTGAAACATTTTTAAAATCTAAAGCTGCATCAATTTCATCCATTACATAGAGAGCATTTGGTTTATAATGATGAAGTGCAAATACTAAAGCTAAAGAAGATAAAGTTTTCTCACCACCAGAAAGATTTGAAATATTTTTCCAACTCTTTTTTGGAGGTCTAACACTGAAAGAGATACCTTCTTGGAATGGATCTTCACGATCGATGATTTCCAATTCAGCATCACCACCCAATGTAATCATTTGATAAATTTCTTTTAGTTTCATTGTGATAATTGTAAAGCCAGCCATGAATTCATCCAAACGATTCTTTCTAAGACTTTCATATCTTTTGGATAGATTGTCACGTTCTTTTTCAATTTCATCAAATTCCGCCTTTCTACTATGATATTCTTGTTCCTTCTTTTGGAAATCTTTAACCACTTCAATGTTTACATTGTTTTCTTTTGAAATTTTTTGAATTTGAGTGGTGAGTTCATGAATTTTGGCAATTAGATTTTGTTGTTCAGTGGCCTCCATATATTGTTCAATCTCCTCGGGTGTTAAGATTGCAGAGACTTGATTGATGAGTGATTCATCGACATAGTCTTTATAGATTTTTGCTTTCTTTGCTTGGTTTGCAAATTTACTTAAACAATCGGCGATCTCTGCTTGTTTCTCATTGATAAGGGTTTTAAATTCTTCGATTTGAGTCTCCAATTTACTATTGCTAACTTTAATCTTTTCAATTACTTTTTTGGCTTTTTCATGTTCTTTTCTAATTTCTTTGGTTTCTTCTTCCTTTTCACGAAGTTGTTCAGAGACAGCTTCCATTGCTTCAGTGGCTTTAAGATTCTCTTTCTCCAATGATTTATATTTCTCTAGAATCTCTGCTAATGCTGCTTCATTCTCATCCTTTTCTTTGGTATTTTCATTCAATATTTTAATTGATTTTTCCATTGATTTTGCTAATGATTTGATTTGAACATTTGCTTTGGTAGTGTTGGTTTGGTTTGAATCAATTCTAGATTGAAGTGATTCAACTTTATTCTTTTGCATTTTCAATTGTGGACCACCAACATTTAAGATACTGTTTTGAATTTCTTGAACTTCAGATTCTAATTTATTAACTTTCTCTTGAACCTTATCTAAAGATTTTTGATCAACAATCAATGATTCTTTGATGGAATCGATTTGTTCCTTCTTTTCAGTGGATAACTTTGCTTTATTCTTTAGTTGAGGAATAACTTTGGTTAACTCTTCACATTTTGTAATGGCTGCTTTAATATCCATATCCATCTTTGGCAATTCTAATTCTAATTCAGAACGACGATTTTGTGCTTGTTGAATTTGGTTTTCAATCTCTACCAACTCATCCCTACATTGACGAAGATCACTATCCAATTGAGAAAGATTGTCTTGTAACTCTATCAATTTCTTTTTATCTTCTTTTGGATCACCCTTTAATTTGGAGTTCATTGCACCAACTCTTGGTTTGAGACCACCACCACTCATTGCACCACTAGTGTCAATGAGTGAACCATCCAAAGTTACAACACGATGTCTTTTTGCTCCATAGGCTATTTTGGTTGCTTCATCCAAAGTATCAGCAACCAAAGTATGACCAACTGCAGTGAAAAAGGCGGTTGCATACTTTTTTTCATCTTTCATCTTTATTAAATCAAATAGACGTGGTGTATTATTTGGTGTTTGAACTGGACCAAGATTTTGACGTTGATATTCTAAATTCTCCAAGATCATAAATGTAGCTCTACCTAAATTCTCCTTACGTAATAGTTCAACACATGCTTCGGCGGCTGCTGTTGTCTCTACAATGATATTATCCATTTGTGAGAAGGCAGCAGTAGAGATGGCAACATCATACTTTTGATCGATTGCACCCAAATCACCCAATCTACCATGAATACCACTAATTTGACCACTTTCTTTAATCTTTAATAAACGATCCAATATAGTGTTTCTTGAACTATTTTCAGAGAGATTGGTCTTAATTTGTTCCAATTGTCTCTTGGCATCCATTGTATTTCTATAGAGATTCTCTTCGGTGACTTTACCACTTGCAAGTCTTTTCTCAAGATCCACTATAATTGCTTTAACCGATTCCAACTCCTTCTTTGATTTGGTGATATTATTCTTACGAGTGGATGAAATGGTTTTGGCATCCTCTAGTGCTTTGATTGCATCATCTAAATTTTGAGTTGCACCATTGAAATCTTTAGAGAGTACAGCCAATTCAGAGGTTTTCAAATCAACTACTGCCTTTGCTTCACTATGCTTTTTACTCCATGGAAGTAATTGTTTTTGTTTTTCCTCCATTTCACGTTGTAATTCTGTAACTTCACCCTTGAGTGAATTTAACATTGATTCTAATTTCTTCTCTTCAACAATCAATTCCTTTGGTAGTTCGACATACTCTTTCTCGAATCTAACTATATCTTGTTTATGAATGATAGTTGATCTTTCAAATTCCGCTTGTTTCTTTGTTTCCTCTTCGATGACACTATTGTTTTTTTTGACTTTAGTTTTCAAATGTTTAGTTTCTTCCTTATATTTAACACCTTTCTTTTCAGTGGTTAAGAGTTCATTCTTACATTTTGCCATTTGTTTATTCAATTCATCCAATTGTTTATTCTGTTGTTTAAGATTCTTTTCAAATTCCAATAGTTTATCATTCGATGCTTTTTGAGTGACCAACTCTTGTTCCAATTGTTTCTCAACCATCTCTTGTTTGGCTGCAATTTCATTCTTTTCACGCTCTGGTTTGCTTCTACCAATTTGATAGTGTATCGATTTACAATGAATTAACTTTAACTCTTTATCAATGTACTCCAATGCATTATCACGTTCTTGTTGAAGCGCATCTTTTTCTTTTTCAACCACTTTCATACGATTATTTGATGAAGTTCTTTTATCACCAATATCTTCTATCAATTTACTAGTTGCTTCAATATCTGGTAAATACTTTTTACTACCAATAATATCTTCTAAATATTCTAATAAACCTTCTTCACCTGGATGTACACCTTTTGGTTTCATCATTGCAATTTGTTCAACTTCACCCTATTTTTTAAAAAATTAATAATTATTAATTATTATTAATTATTATTATTATTATTATTATTATTATTATTATTATTATTATTATTATTATTATTATTATTTAATATTTATTGATTTGAGGGGAACTAAAACTTACTTGTAAAATTAAAAATCTATTATTATCTAAATCAATACCTTTATCTTTTAAAATTGTTTTTAAATCATCTAATTTTACAACTTTATCATTTAAATAATATTTTGAAACACCATCTTTATTATTACCTGTTTTTTGTGCTGTACGTGTTACCACAAACTCTGAACCTTTAACAACTTCATAATTATCTTCTCCTGGCTAAATAAATAAATTAATTAATTAATTAATTAATTAGTTTTTATTTATTTATTTATTTTTATTTATTTTTATACATACTAAATCTATAATCTCTTGAAAATGAACAGAAACTCTACCATTTGTTAAGTTTTTATGATTTTCAGAATTATGAATTAATTCTGATATTTTATTTAATCTAATTTGTTTTGCTCTATAACCAAATACAAATAACATTGCATCGATAACATTTGATTTACCACTACCATTAGGACCAACTACTGAACTAAAACACTGTGTATTATTTGAAAAAAATAAAATTAAAAATAAAGTAAATATATATGTATATATAAAATACATAAATAGAATATATATATTTAAATGCGAGAAATGATTATTTGAATTATATTACCTTATGAAATGGTCCAACCTCTTGGGCACCTGCATATGATTTAAAATTCTCCATAACCATTTTAGTAATCATTAATCTTTTCTCAATTCCATTATTACTAGATACTGGTGTCTTTTGTGATGTTTGTGATGTTTGTGATGATTGTAATGGGGGTGTATTCTTTGGTTGTTGTGTTTGTGATATATTCTTTGGTTGTTGTTGTTGAGATGATTGTGATGATTGTGATGATTGAGATGATTGTGATGTTTGTATTGGTGGGGGCGTATTCTTTTGTGTTTGTGATTGTTGTGATGCTTTTTTTATATCTGGTGGTTGTGAGGAAGGTTTTGCTTTAGATTGAGGTGGAGGCATTGGCTTTTTTGGTGTTTCTTCCTCTTCCTCTTCCTCTTCTTCCTCCTTTTCTTCCTCCTCTTCCTCCTCCTCTTCCTCTTCCTCTTCCTCTTCCTCTTCATCTATATCCTTCATTTCTTCATCTGAATCATTGTTTTTCTTTTTTTCTTCTTCTTCTTCAGATATTTGATCATTTATTTCTTCATCTTCTACCATTTTATATTTGTTTTCGAAAAGTGAAATGAAAAAAAAATAAAAAAAATAATAAAAAAAAATAAAATAATATTTTAAAAATATCAAAAAAAAAAAAAAAAAAAAGGCGCGAAGTTTTTTATATGAATAAAAAAAAAAAATTTATTGAAAATTTGGATTTAATTAACTCCATTAATTGAAGTATGAAATTGATACCACATATAGTTTTCATTATTATTATTACTATTATTACTATTATCATCATTATTACTATTAGTATTATTTTCATTGTTAATATGATCACTATTTTTGGAAATTGATTTTAATGAAATTTCAGTTATTTTAAAATCAAATTTATCATTTATATTTGAATTTGTAAAGTTGAAAACGGTTATTTTTGTAGATTTTTTTATTTTTAATTGGAAATCTTGTTGTGGAATAAAAAGTTGATCTCTACTATCATTATTATTATTATTATTATTATTATTATTATTATTATTATTATTATTATTATTATAAATATTATTTAAACAATCAGTAATGTTATTTATTTTTTTATATATACAAATATTAGTTTTTAAAGGTCTTTGTAAAACTGAAAATGAATCTGGACTTTCAATAACTAATTTCATCATTATTTCTCTTAGTTTATTTCTATTTTCATCATGTTGAAAACCATTATTACTTTTATTATTATTATTATTATTATTATTATTATTATTACCATTTTTATAATCATTATATGAACCAAAATAAAATATATAAACTTCTTTTAAATTAAAAATTGAGGAACCTAATAAAACTGATACTACAATTGGTAATTCTTCATCTTGATCTAGACAATTGAAATAAATTTCATCGATTTCTAAAAACAGTGATATTAAACTTTCTATAAATTTTTTTTTTTTAAAAGGAATTTTAATTTTATTATTATTATTATAATTATTATTATTATAATTATTATTATTATTATTTATATTTTTAAATTCTGATAATAATTGGTTGACTGGTATTGAACATTGATTCCTTGAATATAAAATATATTTTATTAATTCAATATTTAAATTTTTTATTAACTCAATATATTCCAAATTTAGTATATCACCAAATTCAATGATTATCGGCTCATTGACTTTTTTATTCATTTTTTCAATAATTGAAATTAAAAAAAAAATAAATCAAATTAAATTTTACTTTCAAAATTTGGCGCTTTTTTTTTTTTTTTTCATAAAAAAATTAAAAATTAAAAAAAAAAATTAAAAAAAAATCCCTCCAAAAAATTCACGTAAAAATTTGGTTGAAAAATTCATGTGGAAATTTGGTTGAACCAAAGCTAACAACCAACCAAAACAAAATTTAATTTTAATTTTAATTTTAATTTTATTTTTAATATTAAAAAGGTAGTAATAATATTTTTAAATAATAAACAAATAAACAAATAAACAAATAAACAAATAAACAAACAAATAAATAAATAAATTAATAAATAAATTAATAAATAAATAAATTAATAAATAAATAAATAAATAATATTTGTAAATAAATAAATAAAACAAAAACATGACGCTAAGGCTAGATACATCGCTAAAAAGGGGAGCTAGTAGGAATATACCACCAATACCTACATTTAGTTCAGTATCGAATGAAAATTTATCCTCATCACCATATACTAGTAGTTCATACTACTCCTCAAATTGTGAAAGTTTAGATAGTATTGGTGATATATCAATAGATTCTTCAGTTTATAGTTCTAGTGAAATTGAATTTGTTGGAAATGGTGATAAAAAAAAAAACTTTATTAATAACAATAATAATAATAATGGTAATAAATATGATTTTTCCAATTTATTAGAAACTCCAAAATTAAAATTTTCACCATCAACTGGAAGAACCAAAAATAATAATAATAATAATAATAATAATATTAATAATAATAATTATAAAAAGAATGATAACCAAAAGAAAAATTTTAAATATATAGAAGATAATGAAAGTGATTACCTTGATGATGAAAATGATGAGGAAAATGTTGATATTGATCTATCGATTTTAAATGTAAATTTTAAAATTATAAATGAAAACAATAGCCAAAATAATAATAATAATAAATATCAAATTAATAATAATATGCAAAAAACGGGTGGTAGGAATGGTAGTGTTTTCTTTGTCAATAATAACAACAATAGTAATAATAATAATAATAATAATAATAATAATAATAATAATAATAATAATAATAATAATAATAATAATAATAATAATAATAATAATGACAATAGTAATAATAAAAATAATTTTAAAAATAACAATACTAGTTACACTCACAATAGTAATAAAAATAATAATGAAAATAAGAATACATTCGCAATTAAACAACAACTTGTATCAACACCTAAAAATAAATTAAGTCAAACCTATAGAGAAAAAGTAATATTAGAACATTTAAATATTTTAATTGAATCCAATAAAGCATGTAATTTTCCGAAATTAATTAATTGGTATAAAGCAGCACCTACTTCAAATCTTAGTAATGTAAATAATAATAATAGTAATAATAATAATAATAATAGTAATAATAATATCACCAATTCTAGATATGGTAGTAATTATGAAGATATTTATGATGATAATTATTATGATGAAGTTGATGATTATGATAGTGGTAAAGAAGAGGAAGAATCAACAAAAACAATTACAAAAACAATTACAACGACAACAGCATCAATAAAACCAAATATTCAATATATGCATTTAATATTAGAGTATGCAAATATGGGTACTCTTAAAGAGTATGGAAAAGATAATAATTTTGAATTCACAATTTCACAAATGAAATCATTACTATTTCAAGTTATTTATTCTTTAGCAATCTCTCAAAAAGAGTTTGAATTTGTTCATAATGATTTACATTTTGGTAATGTCCTATTAACCTCATTCCCCGTCGATAAGAAATATATAGTTTATCAAGATAAATTGGATAATGGTGAATTTAACAATTGGATAGTTGGTGGTGATTTCATTGTGAAAATATCGGATTTTGGTCTAAGTAGAATAAAACTTCCTTCAAATGAAATCATTTACAATCAAAGGAATGATAGATCTAAAGAGTTTTGTTTCTATTCTGATTTATACAGTTTCAGTAGTCTATTAAATAAAATTAAAATTAAAGAATCACCATCATCATCATCAACTACTTCTACATCCACTTCTCAAGTTCTAATCAAATCTGATAGTGATTCATCATCATCAGCATCATCATCATCATCATCATCATCATCATCATCATCATCATCATCATCATCATTGCCAAAATCTAAAAATAAATCAAATAGGTCTAAAGACAATCAATCAAAATTAGATCCTGAAAAAAGGTTACTCACAAAGTTAAAGAAATCAATGAAAGATTTACCACCCTATAAATTATTGGATCATCCTTTCTTTGATTCATTAAAAGTTTGTCCAAATGATTGTTTACCTTTAAATTCAATTAGAATTTCAACCAATGGTATAGTTCCTAAAGAATTCCCAAAACCTCTATCACCTATTTTTGAAAAGAATAATATAATAAGTATACCATCATCACCAATATCAACTACCACTACTACTTTCCCCACCACACCCACAATAAAGTCAACAACGAAAAAAATATCGAAAACAATAGTGATACCATCTTCACCAAGTTTAGCTTTACCACCAAATTTAAGTGTTAAATCTCCATTTGCACCACCAAGTAAAAAACAATTACAACAATATCAGCAACAACAAAAACAACAAACAATATCAATGTTTAAATATGATGATGAAGAAGAAAAGGAAGAAGAGGAAAAAGAAAAAGAAAAAGAAAAAGAAAAAGAAAAAGAAAAAGAAGAAGAAGGAGAAGAAGGAAATATACCAAAAGAAAAATTAATATTAAAAATGACACCAAAGCCATATATATTTATTCATCATTTCTCACCAAATTCACTTGGGCCTCTATCGCCACCTTCATCAACATCTTCCACACTGCTTGGAGCATTATCACAAGAAAAGTTTGAAAAAAAACAAAGACAAATCCAAGATTCTGAAAAGGTCAACAAAAATGAGGAAGAAAATCAAACAAAAGATGATGCTGATAACATTTCACCTCCTTTGCCTCATGCAATAAAGAAAAGTATTTACAATAATAAAAACAATCACCAAAAAATTTCAACTAATACAATCATTAAAACTCCAATTAAAGCTCCAATTAAAACAATAACTCAAATACCAACCGAGACACCAAATAAAATACCAAATAAAACAATCTCTCAATCAAATCCGGTGATCATAAGAGATGAAACACCTCAAAAAGGTATTCCTTTTGAAAAAAAGGTAGTTTCAACTCCATTGATATACAAAGAACGACCACATTTCGTATTTTTAAAAAAAGCAAAACTTTCATCAAATAGCAACAACAAAGAAAATATAATCAACTTTCACAACAACAACAACAACAACAACAACAACAACAACAACAACAACAACAACAACAACAACAACAACAACAACAACAACAACAACAAAGATTCATACAATGAAAAAGGAAATGCAACTTCTTATTGCAATGGCGATGATGATGACGATGACTTTAAAATTGATCACAAAGAGAACGTAGTTAGTGGTTTTTTAATAGAAAAAGATCATGAGTTTATTGGTGATAAAGAAAATAGTAAAGAGAAGCAAAAGGTCTCTAAACGAGTTCAAGATAAAGCCTGGCAAGAACTCAATGCATTTCTTCGTAAAAATCCAACTCAAGGTGTTAGTAGAATAAAATCAACCGATTATCCAGCTTTAAGCGACCTTTTTCCCAAAAAAAAAAGATGTTCAGAAAATAATTTTGTATTTGAAAAAGAAAAAAAACAAGAAAAAGAAAACAAAGAAAAAGAAAACAAAGAAAAAGAAAAGAAACAATTAGAAAAACAAAAACAGTTGGAAAGAGAAAAATTGGAAAAAGATAGATTAGAAAAAGATAGATTAGAAAAAGAACAACAAGAAAAAGATTGTTTGGAAAGAGAGAAATTTTTGGAAAATGAGAGATTAGAAAAAGAACAAGAAAGAGAGAAATTGGAAAAAGAAATTAAAATACTCGTTGTTTCAAAAAAAAATCGTACAAACCCTTTACAAAAAGATTATGATCGCTATATAAAAAAAGTTGGTTCGTCTCTCACTGAAAAAAGAGCATCAAAACCTATGAACGACAACATTTAAAAAAAATAAAATAAAAAAATAAAAATAAAATAAAAATAATATAAAATAATATAAAATAAAACACTGTAAAACAAAAAGATTGTTTAAAAAAAAAAAATAAAAAATAAAATAAAAAAAGATTTTATTTGTTTAAATAAAATGTTTTTACTATCAAAGAGTGCTTTTTCATTTAATGAATCAATGCCAAAAGGATTCAATATTACATTCCATATTTACCACAAGGTCCAAGAACTTTTAAAATTACAGCCTATAATGAATTCATACCACAAATTGATTCAGTTATTAGATATTCAGATTATTTCATTATCAATGGTAATACTTTGAGTATAATAGTTTTAAAAATAATAAAATAATAATGATAATAATAATTATAAATGTATAAATTAAAAATTGTATCAGAAAAGATTTAAATAGATCCTTTTAAAAATAATATTGAACGAATAAACAAAAATATATTTCATTTGTAATTTTTATCACCATTATTATTATTATTTTTATTTTTTCAATTTTTTACCAATACCTCTCTTTTCTTTTTTGAATAAATTATAGTATTATTCCGAATGCAGGGAATTTATTTAATGGGAATGGAAAATTTCCTTTTTCAGATTTATTGTGACTATTAGTTGTAATTAATGATAATCAATTAGCAGGTGAATTGAATGATGATTGGTGTAAGGTTGATTTTAATATTAGAAATAATTATATTGGTGGTAAAGCACAATCATGTGTAGTTTGTCATTACCTTTTATATAATAATAGATATATTTTAGAAGGTAATAGATTCACAATCCAATTTGGAAGATTGTACAACTATTGAACTTAGTTTATCATATGATAATGATAATGACACTATGTTTTTGTATGGTAGATATCTAGGTTTTCAAGTTAGTTAATTCTAATTTAATAAAAAATTTGGGGTTTCAAATATAATATCAAAAATAAATTAAAAATTGGGTTGGTGGATATTTCTCATAAATTCAAAGAATAAAATTCAAACTAGTTTCAAAATAAAAAATTAAAAAAAAAACATTTTTTCATTTTTTTTTTTTTTTTTTTTTATTCATATCAAATTATATATATAAATACATACACTCCAAATAATAATAAATAAACAATAAAAAAATGGATGATAAATTATTTTTTAAAGTATTTAGGAATATTTATTTGCAAAAAGAGATATTTAAACATTTAGAATATTATAGGTTGGTTTTTTTATTTAGTTCAACATCAAGATTTAAATTTAATGCCATTACAATTAGTAATTATGAATATAGAGAATATTTATCAAGTATTCATATAGATAAAAAGAGTAATAATATTGGAATAAACCCATTGACAGCGTTGGAAGATATTAACCATTCAACAGGTTGTTTTATGAAACCATTACCAGTAAGTGTATCGAACAATATCATACAACCAGGACAAATACCAGAATCGGTTGAAAAGTTAACAGTTCATTCAACTGATATTATTTGTGTTGGTTCATTCTCTCAAGTAATTTCAAACACATCACCTGATAAAAACTATAATTGTAATATTAAATCAATAAATTTCACAATTCAATGTATATTCCCAAATGGTATAATCTATGGACTAATTCCAGAATCTGTCAAAAACTTAGAGATTCATAGTAAAATAATAAATCAAAAACCAATATTCATACCAAACTCTGTGGAGAAATTATCATTCTATTGGTTCAATCAACCGATTTTACCCTCACAAATACCAGATTCTGTAAAACATTTATCATTAGGTGTTATATTTAATCAAAACCTATCAATTGATACTTTTGGTGACAATTCATTATTGGAATCAATAGAGTTTGGTTATGATTTTAATAAACCAATTCAGTTTGGTGTTTTATCTAAATTAAAAAATTTAAAAACTATTAAATTTGGTATATCTTTCAATCAACCAATTATACCATTTTCAATACCAGAACAAGTAACTTCAATCATTTTTAGAGGAGAATATATTATTCCTTTTCCTCCAAATTCAATACCAAAATCTGTAAAACTTATTCATAATCAAGCATCATTACAATTATCATCAAAATAATAATGATAATAATAATAATTGCTTTTTTTTTATTTAAAATACTTCAATATTAATTTAATTATTTAATTTTTTATAATAAAAAAGAATTCTTTTTTTTTTTATTTAATTAAATAATTTTTTATTTACAAAGGTTTTTTTTTTTTCTTTTTTTTTTTTTTTTTTTTTTTTTTTTTTTCCTATCTAAATAAAATTAAAATTTAAGTATAAGTTGGATCAACATAAGAATAAAGAATTGCATCTTTGATACCATGTAACATTTGAATATTTGAATAAGAAGATTCAGAGAAAATGTTATTATAGATTTTAGTGATGAATAAAGCTTCTTGGAAAGGAGATAAAATGAAACCAAGTTTTTCATAAGTTTGAATGAGAGTTTCATTTTCATGGTCAATATTTTCTTTTAATTTATCTAATAAACCACTAAGTTGTACAAGATGTGATTGAACTGGACTACTGATATTATTTGAGATATCGACATCGGTACTGATGGTGGTGGTAGTGGTAGTGGTGGTAGAAGTAGAGGTGGTAGTTGTGGTGGTTGAAGTAGAGGCTGCGGTTTTCTTTGATTTGGTATTACCACCATTATTAACGGTACCATTGAATACTTTACTATGGTAGTATTCTCTGATCTCTCTGTTGAGATGAGTTCTTTCTTTGATAATCTTTTTATGTCTAAGATTACTTTCTTGTCTGAGTTGTCTAACACGATTCTCTTGTTCAGGATTAATATTTGCTTCGTTGCAAAAGTTTGACCACCATTTGGTT
>NC_007090.3:4436935-4466935 GCF_000004695.1 Dictyostelium discoideum AX4
GAATAGTTCAATTGGATTAAAAGAAAAAGAAGAAGTTGCAAGAATAGCCTACAAAACATGGTTTATTATTAAACCTGGAAATAAAGAAGTAAAGGATAAATGGTGGTCTTTATATTATACTAAAATTCTTCCAAAATTTCATTTAAGAGATAATCATTTAGGTCGTAAAATTAATCAATGGATTGAAGAGGATATGAAAGATTTAGAAAAGAAACAAGGTGGAACACCAATTACTGAAACCGAGGAATCATCTGTAACAACTCCAGATTCAAAAAAAAGAAAACCAAATTCAACCAAAGAAGGAACACAACCTGCTTATATAAATGTCCAATTAGTAAATCCTGTAAGTGTTTTTATATTTCAACACAATTTTATATAAAAAAAAAAATAATAATGTTAATATATTAACATAATTATTTTTTTTAATTTTTTAATTTTTTTTTTTAAAAAAAAAAAAATCAAGGACCCCAGCACTGATAAAGAAAATATTAAAAATCTTGCTGAATATTGTGTTAATAAATCAATTTTTTGGACAGAACCAGAATTGGAAAATTTAATTACAATTTTTAAAGATAATAGAGTTAAAATAATGGATAATATTATATCTCAAACTAAAAAGAAATCAAATTCAACCAACAATCTAGCAAGTCCAAACACAACTCCTTCTTTAATATCATCACCAATACCTGCCAACTCAATAATTGGAATTAATTCAGGAAATATAAGTAGTCCAAGTAATATTGGAAGTGGTCTCAACAATAATAATAATAATAATTCTACTACCAACAACAACAACAACACAAATAATAATATTAGTAATAGCAATATTAGCAATATTAGCAATAACAGTAATAGTAATAGTAATAGTAACAGTAATAGTAATAATAATAATAACAATAATAATAACAGTGGTGGTAGTAGTAGCAGTACTAGTAACACAGTTTATGGTGGTGGTGATTCACCAGTTTTAAAACACTCTTTAACATCATCATTTAAAACTAATCCTTCTAAAAAACACCACAAGGTATGTATTTTTTTATATATTTATTTATTACTATTGATATTAATATTAAAACTGATTTATTTATTTTAAAATTGACAATAGAAAAATAAAAACAAATTAAATGAAATTAATGCATCATTTACATCAAACTGTGATTGGATTAATGGAGAAATTGATCAATGCAATGACTTTTATTGGGTTAGATTAGATTTACCTGGTATTGAACCAACTAACATCTCAATTAAAACAGATGAAGCAACTTGTAAAATTTTAGTTAGTGTAAGTAAAATTTTTAAAACTTTTTTTTTAAAAAAACTAAATATCTTTAAACATAATTTTTTGAAAAAAAAAAATAAATAAATAATAATAATAATTAATTCATATATATTTAAATTTAAATAGGGTGAAAAAATTGAAGAATCTAAAAAAATATTAACAACAACTGGAAAGAGAAAATATGGATCATTTGATATTGAAGCTAATTTACCAACAAATACAAATGTCTCAAAAAGTGAACATTTTTTTTCAAATGGTCAATTGTCAATAAAATCTCCAATTATTTCCTCAACCCTTCCACCACCAATTCCACCACCAATTCCAAGTAATAATAATAACAATATCAATAACAATAACAATAATAATAACAATAACAATAACAATAACAATACAAATAACACAAAAAATATAAATAATAATATACAAAGTACGCAATCCACATTATTATTCCCTATTCAACCATCATGTTCTTCAAGTGCATCGTTACCAATACCTTGATTTTGTAATAAATGAAATAAATGAAAAAAGAAATTCTTTTTAATACTTTTATCCATTTTTTTTTTTTTAAAATTGTTTTTTTTTTTTTTTTTTTTGGGAATAAAGGTAAATTTTACACTTTAAAATAATATAACAGTTAAAAATGATTTAAACATTTGATAAATAAAGAACGATCATTTTTTTTATTTTTTATTTTTTAAAAAAAAAAAAAAAAAAAACAAATTTAAAAAAATAAAAAATAATTTTATAAACATTTTTTAAATTTTTTTTAACCTATTTAAAAATTATTATTTAATCTATATAAAAAAGATTATCATCATAAAATTTGATTATAATATTATATTTTTTAAAATTTATATCTATTAATAAAAAAAGAATTTCAAGAATTTCAAGAATAAAAAAAAAAAAAAAAAAAAAAAAAAAAAAAAAAAAAAAAAAAAAAAAAAATTTGGTTAATCACCTTTAGGGGATTGAAATACCAAATTTAAGTTTTATTTGAAAAAAAAAACAATTAATCTTTCCTTTTAAAAAAATTAATTTTCCCCAAAATTAAAAAAATCCAAATTTTAATTTTTTAAAAAAAAACTTAAAAAATTAAAAAAAATTAAAAAAAGATATTCAATCCCCCTAGGGTTTTTTTATTCTAAAAACAATAAAAAAAGGGGGTTTTAGGGAGGATTTTCCCCCCGGAGGGGAAAAATTTCCCTATAAAATTTGTAAAGACATGAAATAAAAAAAATAAAATAAATAATAAATAGAAATGAGCAATTGTTCATTCAAGTAAAGCAATTTTATTACCAAAATAAAATTTATTTCAAAAGTATTAAAATAAAGGAATTTATAATAAATATAAAATGTATATATATAATAAAAATAACAATAATAAAAATAATAAAACTTTGAATTATAATAATAAAAAAAAGACGTATAAACACAATATTGGTGGGATAAATTTCAAATTCTTAGGTAAGTTTGATAACTTAATTTTTTTGACCTTCCCATGTTCAATAATTTGAAAATTAACACAAAAATTTTTTACATATAAAATTCCCACTCAAACTTAACAATCAGAAACCAACAGTTTGAAAAAAAAAAAAAAAAAAAAAAAAAAAAAAAAAAAAAAAAAAAATATACCCATTAAATTATGATTATTCTTTTAAAAAATTGCCAGTGACTTTTTTAACCCAAAATGGGACATAATATATAACTCTCCATCTTTTTTTTTTTTTTTTTTTTTAATTTAATTTTATTTTTTTTTTTTTTTCTTCTTTATCTTGCACAAAAATTAATAGATGAATTAGATATAAACAGGTGTGTGTTATCATTCAATTGATAAACCAAATACACTTTTTCTATAATATTTACAAGGGTCAATTTTTATCTTTTTTTTTTTTATTGTTTTTATTTTATTTTTATTTTTATTTCTATTTTTATTTTTATTTCTATTTTTATTTTTATTTTTATTTTTATTTTTATTTTTTTTTTTTTATTTTTTTTTTTTATTTTTATATTTTTTACAAAATATTTTTAAAATCACAACACTCATTCAAATTGATTGATTTTTAATTATTAAAAAAAAAATAATATAAAATATTAAAAAAATAATAAAATTAAAATAATTAAAAAACGATAAAAAAAATCTTTTTTTTTTTTTTTTTTTATTTTCTTCTTTTTTTTTTTTTTTTTTCTTTTTTTGTAAAATATAATATAACAAATTAATTTTTTTTTTTTTATTGGTTAATAATTGTAAGTAGAAATTGAAAAATATGCTAGTGGTTTATTTTTTTTTTCCCACAATTAACAAAAATGGAATTAAAAAATGGTTTTCTTTTTTTTTTTTTTTTTTTTTTTTTTTTTTTTTTTAATTCCATTATTTTTGTTTTTTTTTTTTTTTTTTTGATTAGTCTTAATTATATTGAAAAAAATATGACGCAGTCTTACGACATAATTGTTCATAATAATAGTTAAATTTTACCATTTCACTTTTTTCTTTTAATTTTTTTTTTTAACACAAAACTCCCACTAAATAATATATCTATCAATTATTTGTACAAATAAATAAAATTGCTTTTCAATTTTTTAATTATTATATTCAATATATTTTTTTTTTGTTTTTTTTGTTGTTTTTGTTACTGTTGTTTCTAAATTCATTCACCCTTTCAAACGAACAAACCCACACTACCCCAACATGTTTAATTTTTTTTTATTTTTTTTTTTTTTTATATAACCCAAACAAAACAAACAAAAAAATCAAACCCCTATATTCCCATTATGGTTTTTTTCATTTTTAAAAATAAAAAAAATAAAAAAAAATAGAATTATTAAATTAAAAATAAAATAATTCATCATCTTTTTTTGTAGACAGATATGATTTCATCATTATTCCACATTATTTTTAAAATTCTTTTTCATATAATCTTATAAAAAAATATTTTTTAAATATTTGTAAAAATTATATTAATAAATAACCCACCCTCACACTCAATAAATACCATCCCAAATTCATGGAAAAATAATTATTATTTTTTTTTACCCCCAACCCTGGATTTTCATTTCCAAAATTAAACACCATACTTTTTCATGTGTTATAGAACCACAAATGTTAATAAGTTTGTTAATTTAAAACATAAATTAATAACAATAAAATAATAATAAATTAAAATAAATAATAAATTAAAAAATGAAAAATAATTATTAATAAAAAATAAAAAATAATAAAAAAAAAAATAATAAAAAATAAAAAATTAAAAAAATTAAAATATGAATTTAAACAAACGACATAAATAACTTTGATACTTTATTCATTTTCTTTTTTTTTTTTTTTTTTTTTTTTAATTTCATTTTGTACCATAAAAAAAAAAAAAACAACTAATTGTATTAAAATTTATAAAAAATTGTATTAATATATCAAAAAATAATTAATCTAACCACAAGAATCAACCCCACACAAACCACAAATACTCCTTTGCAATCAAACCTCTCATTTTTAAATATATATATATATATAAACAATATAATAAAAACAAAAAAAAAATTAAAAAAAAAATAATAATAATAATAATAATTAAAACAAATAATTGTAATAATAAAAAAAAAATTAAAATTAAAATTAAAAAAAAAAAAAAAAAAAACTATATTCAATCCATTTATTTATATCATTCCCCCCCTAGTAAAATTACTTCAACAAATTTAATTATCATACACACACACACACTCACACAAAAACAACTAGATTCCCAACTAAACCTGCAATAGTAAATATTTATAATGTATTAAAATTGTTAATTAAATTTATTAAATTTTTTTATTTCGTTTAAATCATTAGTATTAAACACAAAGTTAGTAATAGTTTTTGTTTTGTTTTTGTTTTGTTTTGTTTTTATTTTATTTTTTAAAAAAAAATTTTAAAATATTTAGTGTCACCACAATATCTATGGATTTATTTTATTATTTTTAATTTTATTTTAAATTATCTTTTCCAAAAATATATTACTAAATCACAATTAAAAAAATAATTAAAAGATTGGAGGTTGTGATTTTTAATATTTTATTGATAATCTTTAAAAAATAAAATCAAAAATACTATATTTTTTATAATTATTTTTATTATTATTATTTTTTTTTTTTTTTTTTTTTTTTTTTTTATTTTCCTAAATTTATTTATTTATTTTAATTTTTATTTTTGTTTGTTTTTTCCAAAGTTAAATAATTATTCCAAAATTGGAAACCATTATCTTTTTTTTTTATATCAATCAAAAAATTATTTTTAAAAGCTTTTTTTTTTTTTTATTTTATTTATCTTGTAATAATAAAAAAAAAAAAAAAAAAAAGATTAAAAAAAAAAAAAAAAAAAAAAAAAAAAAAGGGGATTATTTTAAATTAAAAAATAAAAAGGATTTTCCCTGGTTCCCTTTTTTATTTTTTGGTTAATCAAATTTTTTTTTTAAAATCAGAAATCAAAAATCCCCAATCCAGGGATTTTTTTTTTTTTTTTTTTTTTTTTTTTTTTTTTTTTTTTTTTTTTTTTTTTCTCATTAAATCAAGATTCACAAAAATTATTTGTAAATAATAATTTTATTTCAATTTTCGATTTTTTTTTTTAAAAACAAAAATACTAAAAAACTATCACCATTTTTTACAAATACTCCCCCCCACTACCCACAAACCATTTTATTTCACTCGCGTATACGAATAAATTTCTTTTATTAAAAAAACTACCCCAATAAATATAAATTGCATTAAAAACTTTTTTTTTTTTTTTTTTTTTTTTTTTTTTTTTTTTGGTAATTAAAATAAACAAATTTTAATAAAACATTTTTTAAATATATACGATTTTTTTTTTCTTTTTTTGATTTTTTTTTTTTTTTTTTTTTTAGTAAATATGCCTTTTTACTAATACTAATTATATTTTTAATTTTCTATTTTTTTTTAAAATTATTTTAGTAAATTATAATTAAAAAACAATAACAAGTAAAAACTTTAAAATAAAATAATAAAATAATAAAATAAAATTAAATATAATCTCAAAAAAATTAAATTCCATAAATAAAGCAATAATAGTTATTTATTGATTAAAAATTAAAAAATAAAAAAAACCAATATTTATTTAAAACAATAATAATAAAAATAATTGTAATTATATATATAAATTAAAATATATATAATTTAATAATATATAGTATCATTAATGGAAGTATCAACAGAAATTTTGTATAATAATAATAACAATAATATTATCAACCCAAATTTAATAAATAATGATAATGATAATAATAATAAAAATAAAGATGAAAATTGGGTGAAAATTGATCAATCTGAAGCACCAAATAAATTTATTCAATATGTTGATGAAGCATCTAAACAGGATCAAGTATGTAAATCTTTTAATTTTTTTTTTTTTTTTCCAAAACACTTTAATCTAATATTTTTTTTTTTGATTATTTTTTTTTTTTTTAAATAGATTATAGCTCATACAAGATATTCAACTAGACAATTATATTTACAACCAGGTCAAAAAGTAATGGATTGCGGTTGTGGAGCTGGAAAAGATTTAGGAAGATTAGAATCAATGGTCGAAGGTAATGGTATCGTTGTTGGTATGGATATTTCGAGAGAAATGGTTGAATGTGCTAAAAGTAGAATGTCACATTTACCAAATGTTAAAATCTTTATTGGTGATGCTTCTCGTATTCCAATAGATGATAATTATTTCGATGCGTATGTGTTTATTTTTTTTTTTTTAAAAAAAAAAAAAATTATTTTTTTATTAATTTATTTATTTTAAAATTTAGAATTAGATGTGAAAGATTATTACAACATGTAATTAATCCAGATTTAGTAATTAGTGAAATGACAAGAGTAATAAAAAGTGGTGGTAGAATCGTTATAACCGATGCAGACTGGTCATCAACATCTGTATCAATTCCAAAGAATATTGAAGAGATTAATAAAAAGATATTAAACGATGTTGTATTTAATGCTCATCCAACTATTGGCTTACATCTTAGAGGAAGAATGGCAAAGAATCCACAATTGGAAAATTTGGAAATATTCGCACAATGTTTATATACCGATAGTTTAGCAATGGCCGATGAATTCGTTTGGTTAGGTGAAAGAGGTAAAATGGCATGTGCTCAAAAATTAATCACCGAAGATGAATTTAATTTCTGGAGAGAAACCTTGGAAAGAATGGACGAAGAAGGTAGTTTTGTTTTCACTATGAATATTTTTACTGTTAGTGCTTCTAAAAAGTAAATCACAAAAAAAAAAAAAATTTATAAAAAAAAACAAAAAACAAACACCAAAAAAAAAAAACATAATGATGATAATATAACACTAATACACTAAAAAAAACCCCTCAAAATACGCACGCATTACTTTTTTTTCACAAAAAAAAAAAAAATTAAAACACAAATAATAATAAAATTTAAATGTAACTTTTGTTTTTTTTTTTTTAAAAAGAAATTTAAATGTGTCAACTTTATTCATTAATTTTAATAAAAAGAAAAATAAAAATCTGTTTTGTTTAAGAAAAGAAAAAAATGAATTAAATTAGTATTAATGATTTTTTTTTTTTGAATATCTTTTTTTTTTTTTTTTTTGAAAAATATTTGGACAATAATGTTGTTTAAAGTAACTCAGAGACAATAAATGATCGATCAAAGCTAGAGACGAGAACACAAATGATGTCTGCTAGTTCATACGCAAATTACGTTCATCACTGGAACTGAAAACAACATGTCGACACTGTCTCTTGAAAGTAAATATTTTTTTTACATACCTCAAATAATTATTTAAACAAGAGCAGAAATGGAAAGCTAGCTAGACGAAAGGACAATAATAAACTGGAGAAAGAAAAATAATAAAAATAAAAAGAATGTTAAATTAATAATTGAACTTTTTTTTATAAAAAATTATTATTTTTATTATTATTTTTTTTAATTGATTTATCAATGTTGCTTCAGATGTTAGTTTAGGTAGCTTGGGTTTTTCAACAGGTCAACGTTCTAACAAATGCCATTTTTTTCATCACAACAACACTTTGGTCAAATTTTTTTTTTTTATTTTTTTTTCGTTTTTTTTTTTTTACACTTACTCTCAAAATTATAAAGTTGATGAAAAAAAAAAATAGAATAAAAAAAAAAATCATGTTTTTATACTTTAAAAAAAAAAAAAAAAAAAAAAATTTAAAAAAAAAAAAAATTACTTTTTTTTTTTTTTGATTCGGTTTTATCGAGTCACGTGACTTGTTCTATACTTTTCAAAAAAATTAATGGGAGTTTACATTTATTATTTATAAATTATTTATTTTAAGATATATTATCGATTTAAATAAAAAAAGTTGATATAATAAATTTTTTTTTTTTTTTTTTTTTTTTTTCTTTTTTCTTTTCTCTATAATTTTTAAATCTCTTATTAATAATTTTTATTTTTTTTTTTCTTTGATTTATTTTCCCTTTTTTTTTTTTATTTCTTTTCTACTCTTTTTAAAATTTTTTTTTTTTTTTTTTATTATTTATTTTATTTATTTATTTTTTTTATTTATTTTATTTTTTTTTTCTTATTTATTTTGGGATAAACCAATTATTCTTTTATTCATGAATTATTTTCCTTAATTAAATTTTTTTATTTTTTTTTTTTTTTTTTTGTTTTTTATTTTTAATTTTTTTTTTATTTTTTTATTATTTTTTTTTTTTTTTCATTTTTCACTTTTCGTCAGTACATCGTTTTTTTTATTTTATTTTTATATTACAACCTTTTTTTAATTATTGATTTGTTTTTAATACGCACCTATAAATTCATTCACATAAATAATCTTACTTCATAGTATAATAGATAAATAAAAAATAAAATAAAATAAAAATAAAAATAAAAATATAATAAAAAAAAAAAAAAAAAAAAAAATAAATAAATAAATAAATAAAAAAAAAAATAAATAAATAAACAAATATATATAAATAAATATAAAAATGTCATCAAAAAGAGGAAATAGAGTAGTTTCAAGAGGTAGAGGTGGAAGAGGTAGAGGAGGTGGTAGGGAAACCACTAGAAGACATGTTAATATAAGAAGTGGAGGTGGTGATGCTATGGGTGATGATGGTAATTACCCAAGAATATGTATAAGTAATTTACCAAGAACAGTAGATAGATCAGATTTAATGGAATTTTTAAAATCAAAATCATATCAACCAAATTTAAATTTTAGAGGTGTATGTGGAGAGAAAAAAAAAAAAAAAAAAATAATATTCAGATACTAATTTTATTATTATTTTTATTATTGTTATAGTATGAGTTTAAAAATACCAAACTTTTTTTAGGTGTTGAAGGTTCAGATAATATACCAGCATTAGTAGCATTAACAGGTATAAGATATGGAGGTGTAAAAGTAAGTTAATAGTTATTTGTTTTTTTTTTTTCACTCTTTAAACATTTTTATTAACTAAACTATTTATATTATAGCTCTTAGTTTCACAAGAAGATTCAAATTCAGTTAATACTAGAGTTGTTTTTAATGGTAATAAAGGAAATTCTCAAAAACAATTTAAAGATAGTCAAAACAAACTTTCAGCATCCAGACAATTAAAACATATAGAAGAACACATCACCAACACGTACACAAATAGCCCAAATAAAGAAGTTATAGATTTTTCATATTTACATTCAACCAAAGAATTGGACTTTAACGATAGCAAAACATTAAGACAAGTATTTCGTTTAATCTCTGAAAAATGTGAAAAGGTATACATCATCTATCAAATCTAGTATTTATATTCTCACCATTTGTTATCCATGCATTTGTTTTTTTTTTTTTTTTTTAAAAAAACTCTTCAATTGATCTAGTTATTCAAATCAATCAATCAACCAAATCAATCACAATCACATAATCACAATTAAGAGGGGGGCAGAGGTGGTCAATATCACATATGTTTATTTTTTGACATAGTATTGGTGGTGGTGGTGATGATGATGATGATGATGAATGTTTGGTAGATGAATGGATGAGTGCCAATCAATCATTTTGCAAACCCAAGAGGGTGGTTAGTTTATGTTTTTCACACATAAAAACATAAAATTACAAACATCAATATGTTCCGTTTTTACTAGTTTTACTTTGTGTTTTACATTGTTTAACAAACGACACTACAATCTTGGGTTTAGTGATTTTCCAACACACTACTTTTCAATCAAAATACCATTTTTTTTTTTTTTACCTTCAAATATAGTAACAGATAAGATAGAATCTTAAAATAATTAATAACAACCATCATAATATAAAACTAACATTTCTATAAAAAAAAAAAAAAAAAAAAAAAAAAAAAAAAAAAAAAATTATCAAATTTTCTCATATATTTTCAAACAATAATAATTATTTATAACAATGACAACAATAATCAATCATTCATTTAAATCAACTAATCATATTCAAATTTATATGATTTCAATATTATTTATTTGTTTGCTTGCTTATTGTTTGTATTTGTTGGTTTGTTTTTGATATTACTAATCCCATTTCTTTATAATTATTACTATTTACTCCTTTCTCTATCATTATTTTTTTTTTTTTTATTTTTTTCTTTCTCTATATATATTTTTAATTATAGGCGATCACAGTGTCATTTTCACATAATAATATTAATTCATTATCATCATTCAAATTGATGATTAGGTTTTCATTGGATCATGTTATAAATTTTAATTTTGATTCAAATAAAATCTCTGATGTAAATGAATTGGATAGTCTTACTGATTTATCTTTAAGAGAATTAGTTTTTACAAATAATCCAATTGCTCAACTTCCAAATTATAGAATGTAGGTAGTTTTTAGTGAAAAAAAAAAAAAAACAAAGCAACATATTTAAGATAAATTTACTAATAAATTCATTTAAATTATTATTATTATTATTATTTTATTTTACTTTTTTTTTTTTAGGGAAGTTGCAAGAAAATTTCCAGATTTATTAATTCTTGATGGTGTACCAATTGGACCAGAAGATTTTCCACCAAGTCCAATCCCACCATTAAGACCAAATTATTGTGATAGTCAAGAGAGACAACAATTTGCTTTTAGATTTTTAGAAAAATATTTCACAACTTTTGATAAGTCTAGAGAAGAGATCATCAAGGCATACACTGAAGACTCAAAATTCTCTATGACCTTTATGGCTGATAGCAGTACCTTACCAATGCGTGGTTCTACTAAAGCTTATCAAAGAAATAATAGAAATTTAAAGAAGCCATCTGATGATAGTATGTTAAAATATAAAATAATAATAATAATATAATAATAATAATAATAATAATAATAATAATAATAATAATAATAATAATAATAATAATAATAATAATAATAATAATAATAATAATAATAATAATAATATTTACTAATAATTTACTACTTTTTTTTTTAAAAAAAAATTATTTATAGTTAAGAAAACTCAACTTTTATATTCAGGATATGATAATATTTATAACTTTTTCAAACTTTATCCAGTTACATCACATTATTTAGCTTCTTCTGTTATTGATACATTTTTGGCTCCTGGTTCACCAGTAAGTTTTTATATTTTAAAATTAAATAACTTGTTGTTTTTCCTTATTTAAATAATATATTAATATGGTTTTTCTTTTTAAAAAAAAAATAAAATAAAAACAAAAAAAAAAAAAAAGTTATTAAATGTTGTTATTCATGGCCATTACCTTGAAACTGCATTTAATTCTAAAAGATCATATGATAGAACATTTATCTTGGCCCCATCACAACCTGGATCTGAAGCCGCAAAAGGTGGATGGGAAGCAATTATATTGAATGAACAACTTCATGTAAGACCTTATGTTAGATTACCAAGATTGGAGCCAGTTACCCAACCAATCGCAAATATAACAATACCCATTGGTGCTGAAATGGAAACTTTAATCAATGATTTCGCAGTTTATACAAAATTAAAACCAGAATTTGCAAAAGAATGTTTATCACTCTCTGGTTGGGATAAATCAAAAGCATTGGAAACTTTCCAAAATCTTAAAGTAAGTTTTAAAAAAAAAAAAAAAAAAAATATCAAACTTTGTATTAACATTTTCATAATTAATAAATTTATAGGCAAACAACCAAATCCCAGCAGATTATTTCGTTGCTTAAGTGGAAAGAAAATAAAATAAAACAAAATAAATAAAAAAAAAAAAATTAAAAATTAAAAATAGTTTCTATTTCAATTAAAGAAAGGCCTTTTACATAATATTTATTCAAAAATAATAATAATAATAATCAAAAAATAAAAATAATTTTTAATTTGTATATACATTTTTTTTTATTTTTTATTTTTTATTTTTTATTTTTTATTTTTTTTTAATATCAAAAGATAATCTAAAACTAAACTTTCATTCAAACCTTTTTAAGTTTGTAAATAAAATACATATTAAGATTTTTAATTAAAAATCAGTTAATATATTAATATGGATTTGTTTATTTATTATGATCTTTATTACTTAAATGATTTGTTTTTAGTTGAATTTACCAAAAAAAAAAAAAAAAAAAAAAAAAAAATTTTACTTATTTTTTTTTAAAAAATTTAAAAATATCCAAAATAATAACCCTTGGAATCTCAAGTACTTTTAATTATTATTAGTGGAGTTCATAAATAATTGGATGGGAAAAAAAAATTCTACTCTTTTAATTATAATATCAAAAAAAAAAAAAAAAAAAGTTAATAAAAAAAAAAAAATAGAACACAAAGATGTAAAAATAATGATTCAAATAATAAAAGACAAGGTTAATTTATTAATGAGAGATAAAAAGATTATGTGTTTTGTTTTATAAGTAAAAAAAAAAAAAAAAAAAAAAAAAAAAGAAGATAAAAAAGATTTGGTGAGATTACAGAATTTGCTACCACTCATTTGCGGTTGTTTTTTTTTTTTTTCCTTTTTTTTTTTTTTTTTACTTCTCAAAATTTAATTAAAAAAAAAAAAAAAAAAAAAAAAAATGTTTTAAAAAAATCAAAAATTTGAAAAAAAAAAAATCAAAAAAAATCAAAATATTTGCAGCATATGAAAAAAAATTAAAAATATACCGTTGTGACAAATTATTTTGAAAGTTATCGTGGTAAAATGGCAATATCTATTTATATAATCAATACAAATACAAGTTATATATATCTACATATAATTTGTTTGGAAAGATAAATAGGGAATAGTAATCGTGATATTTTAAAATACAAAAACACCAAAAAAAAAACCACACCCCCAAAACCCAAAAAAAAAAAAAAAAAAAAAAAAGAAAAAAAAAAATAAATAAATAACTTGAGCGGTTTCAAATCAAAAAAAATAAATAAAAAAAATAAAAATAAAAATAAAAAAAATAAAAAAAATAAAAAAAAAAAAAAAAAAAAAAAAAGAAAAGAAAAAAAACAAAAAAATATGGAAAATCAGTTGGATACCCAATTTTTCAAATAATTTTTTTTATTTTTTATTTTAAAAAAAAAATTTTATTTTTTTTTTTTTATTTTTAATTTTTTTTTTTTTTTTTTTTGGTTTCTTACTTAAATAAAAAAAAAAAAAACAATTCATTTTTTTTTTTCAAAATAAGTTTTTGTTTATAATATACAATAAATTAGATTTTTATTTTTAAATATAAAATCTTATTATTTGTTATTTTTTTCTATATTTATTTATTTATTTATATATACCACCCTTTATTAAAATTACCTTGTTGTATTTATACTTTGTGTAAGTAAAAAAAAAATAAAAAAAAAAAAAAAAATTATTAAAAAATAAAAGAAGAAAATAAATGAATAAAACATATTAATTTTTTTCTATTTTAATTTTTTAAATTTTAGAAAAATAAATTAAAAAAAAAAAAAAAAAAAAAAAAATGAATCCAATTCATGATAGAACTTCAGATTATCACAAATACTTAAAAGTTAAACAAGGTGATTCTGATTTATTTAAACTTACTGTTTCAGATAAGAGATACATTTGGTATAATCCAGATCCAAAAGAAAGAGATTCATATGAATGTGGTGAAATTGTTTCAGAAACCTCTGATTCTTTCACATTCAAAACCGTTGATGGTCAAGACAGACAAGTCAAAAAGGATGATGCCAATCAACGTAATCCAATCAAATTCGATGGTGTCGAAGATATGTCTGAATTATCATACCTCAATGAACCAGCAGTTTTCCACAATCTCCGTGTTCGTTACAATCAAGATTTAATTTACACCTATTCAGGTCTCTTTTTGGTTGCCGTCAATCCATTCAAGAGAATTCCAATCTACACTCAAGAGATGGTTGATATCTTCAAAGGTCGTAGAAGAAATGAAGTTGCCCCACATATTTTCGCCATTTCTGATGTTGCCTATCGTTCAATGTTAGATGATCGTCAAAATCAATCACTCTTAATCACTGGTGAATCTGGTGCTGGTAAGACTGAAAACACCAAAAAGGTCATTCAATATCTTGCATCTGTCGCTGGTCGTAATCAAGCCAATGGTAGTGGTGTATTGGAACAACAAATTCTCCAAGCCAATCCAATCCTTGAAGCTTTTGGTAATGCCAAAACCACCCGTAACAACAATTCATCTCGTTTCGGTAAATTCATTGAAATTCAATTCAACAGTGCTGGTTTCATTAGTGGTGCTTCAATTCAATCCTACCTTTTAGAGAAATCACGTGTCGTTTTCCAATCTGAAACCGAACGTAATTATCACATTTTCTATCAACTCTTAGCTGGTGCCACCGCCGAAGAAAAGAAAGCTCTTCACTTGGCTGGTCCAGAATCATTCAACTACTTAAATCAAAGTGGTTGTGTTGATATCAAAGGTGTCTCTGATAGTGAAGAATTCAAAATCACTCGTCAAGCTATGGACATTGTTGGTTTCTCACAAGAAGAACAAATGTCAATCTTTAAGATCATTGCTGGTATCTTACATTTAGGTAACATCAAATTCGAAAAAGGTGCTGGTGAAGGTGCTGTCCTCAAAGACAAAACCGCCCTCAACGCTGCTTCAACCGTCTTTGGTGTCAATCCATCAGTCCTTGAAAAGGCTCTCATGGAACCACGTATTTTAGCCGGTCGTGATTTAGTTGCTCAACATCTCAACGTTGAAAAATCCTCATCATCAAGAGACGCTCTTGTCAAAGCTCTCTATGGTCGTCTTTTCCTCTGGTTGGTCAAAAAGATCAACAATGTCCTCTGTCAAGAGAGAAAAGCTTACTTTATTGGTGTTTTGGATATTTCAGGTTTTGAAATTTTCAAAGTCAATTCATTCGAACAATTATGTATCAATTATACCAATGAAAAACTCCAACAATTCTTCAATCACCATATGTTCAAATTGGAACAAGAAGAATATCTTAAAGAGAAAATCAATTGGACTTTCATCGATTTTGGTCTTGATTCACAAGCCACTATCGATTTAATTGATGGTCGTCAACCACCAGGTATTTTAGCTCTTTTGGATGAACAATCTGTTTTCCCAAATGCCACCGATAATACTTTAATCACCAAACTCCACAGTCACTTTAGCAAGAAGAACGCCAAATACGAAGAACCACGTTTCTCCAAAACCGAATTTGGTGTTACCCATTATGCTGGTCAAGTCATGTATGAGATTCAAGATTGGTTAGAAAAGAACAAAGATCCATTACAACAAGATCTCGAACTTTGCTTCAAAGATTCATCAGACAACGTTGTCACCAAACTTTTCAATGATCCAAACATTGCCAGTCGTGCAAAGAAAGGTGCAAACTTTATCACTGTCGCCGCTCAATACAAGGAACAATTAGCCTCACTCATGGCCACCCTTGAAACCACCAACCCACATTTCGTTCGTTGTATCATTCCAAACAACAAACAATTACCAGCCAAACTCGAAGATAAAGTTGTCCTCGACCAATTACGTTGCAATGGTGTCCTCGAAGGTATTCGTATTACTCGTAAAGGTTTCCCAAATCGTATTATCTATGCCGATTTCGTCAAACGTTACTATTTATTAGCTCCAAACGTTCCAAGAGACGCTGAAGACTCACAAAAAGCCACCGATGCTGTTCTCAAACATCTTAACATTGATCCAGAACAATATCGTTTCGGTATCACCAAGATTTTCTTCCGTGCCGGTCAATTAGCTCGTATTGAAGAAGCTCGTGAACAACGTATCTCTGAAATCATCAAAGCCATTCAAGCTGCCACTCGTGGTTGGATCGCTCGTAAAGTCTACAAACAAGCACGTGAACACACTGTTGCTGCTCGTATCATCCAACAAAATCTCCGTGCTTACATTGATTTCAAATCATGGCCATGGTGGAAACTCTTCTCAAAGGCTCGTCCATTATTAAAGAGAAGAAACTTTGAAAAGGAAATCAAAGAAAAGGAAAGAGAAATCTTAGAACTCAAATCTAATCTCACCGACTCTACCACTCAAAAGGATAAATTAGAGAAATCACTCAAAGATACTGAATCCAATGTACTCGATCTCCAACGTCAACTCAAAGCTGAAAAAGAAACCCTCAAAGCTATGTACGATAGCAAGGATGCCTTAGAAGCTCAAAAACGTGAATTAGAAATCCGTGTTGAAGATATGGAATCTGAACTCGACGAAAAGAAATTAGCTTTGGAAAACCTCCAAAACCAAAAACGTTCAGTCGAAGAAAAAGTCAGAGACTTGGAAGAAGAATTACAAGAGGAACAAAAATTACGTAATACCCTTGAAAAATTAAAGAAGAAATACGAAGAGGAATTAGAAGAAATGAAACGTGTCAATGACGGTCAATCTGATACCATCTCTCGTTTAGAAAAAATCAAGGATGAATTACAAAAAGAAGTTGAAGAATTAACTGAAAGCTTCTCTGAAGAATCCAAAGATAAAGGTGTTTTAGAAAAGACTCGTGTCAGATTACAAAGTGAATTGGATGATTTAACCGTAAGATTAGATAGTGAAACCAAAGACAAATCTGAATTACTCCGTCAAAAGAAGAAACTCGAAGAAGAACTCAAACAAGTTCAAGAAGCTCTCGCTGCTGAAACTGCTGCTAAATTAGCTCAAGAAGCTGCCAACAAGAAATTACAAGGTGAATACACTGAATTAAACGAAAAATTCAACTCTGAAGTCACTGCTCGTTCAAATGTTGAAAAATCAAAGAAGACCCTCGAAAGTCAATTGGTTGCCGTCAACAACGAATTAGATGAAGAGAAGAAGAATCGTGATGCCCTTGAAAAGAAGAAGAAAGCTTTAGACGCTATGTTAGAGGAAATGAAAGATCAATTAGAATCCACTGGTGGTGAAAAGAAATCACTCTATGATCTCAAAGTTAAACAAGAATCAGATATGGAGGCTTTACGTAATCAAATCTCTGAACTCCAATCAACTATTGCCAAATTAGAAAAGATTAAATCCACTTTAGAAGGTGAAGTTGCTCGTTTACAAGGTGAATTAGAAGCTGAACAATTAGCCAAATCCAACGTTGAAAAACAAAAGAAGAAGGTTGAATTAGATTTGGAAGATAAATCTGCTCAATTAGCTGAAGAAACCGCCGCCAAACAAGCTTTAGATAAATTAAAGAAGAAATTAGAACAAGAATTATCTGAAGTTCAAACTCAACTCTCTGAAGCCAACAACAAGAATGTCAACTCTGATTCCACCAACAAACATTTGGAAACCTCTTTCAATAATCTCAAATTAGAATTGGAAGCTGAACAAAAAGCCAAACAAGCTCTTGAAAAGAAACGTCTCGGTTTAGAATCTGAATTAAAACATGTCAATGAACAATTGGAAGAAGAAAAGAAACAAAAAGAATCCAACGAAAAACGTAAAGTTGATTTAGAAAAGGAAGTCTCTGAACTCAAAGACCAAATTGAAGAAGAAGTTGCCTCCAAGAAAGCTGTCACTGAAGCCAAGAACAAGAAAGAATCTGAACTCGATGAAATCAAGAGACAATATGCTGATGTTGTTTCATCTCGTGATAAATCAGTCGAACAATTAAAGACCTTACAAGCCAAGAATGAAGAATTAAGAAACACTGCTGAAGAAGCTGAAGGTCAATTAGATCGTGCTGAAAGAAGCAAGAAGAAAGCTGAATTCGATTTAGAAGAAGCCGTCAAGAATTTGGAAGAAGAAACCGCCAAGAAAGTTAAAGCTGAAAAAGCCATGAAGAAAGCTGAAACTGACTATCGTTCAACCAAATCTGAATTGGATGATGCCAAGAACGTCTCATCTGAACAATACGTTCAAATCAAACGTCTCAATGAAGAACTCTCTGAATTACGTAGTGTCTTGGAAGAAGCTGATGAACGTTGTAACTCTGCCATCAAAGCAAAGAAAACCGCTGAATCTGCTTTAGAATCATTGAAAGATGAAATTGATGCTGCCAACAACGCCAAAGCTAAAGCTGAAAGAAAATCCAAAGAATTAGAAGTTCGTGTCGCTGAATTAGAAGAATCATTGGAAGATAAATCTGGTACCGTCAATGTTGAATTCATTCGTAAGAAGGATGCTGAAATCGATGATTTACGTGCTCGTCTCGACAGAGAAACTGAAAGTCGTATCAAATCTGATGAAGATAAGAAGAACACTCGTAAACAATTTGCTGATTTAGAAGCTAAGGTTGAAGAAGCTCAACGTGAAGTTGTCACCATCGATAGATTAAAGAAGAAACTCGAATCTGATATCATCGATTTATCAACTCAATTGGATACTGAAACCAAATCTCGTATCAAGATTGAAAAGAGCAAGAAGAAACTCGAACAAACTCTCGCTGAAAGAAGAGCCGCTGAAGAAGGTTCATCCAAAGCTGCTGATGAAGAAATTCGTAAACAAGTCTGGCAAGAGGTTGATGAGTTACGTGCTCAATTAGATAGTGAACGTGCTGCTCTCAATGCTTCTGAAAAGAAGATCAAATCTTTGGTCGCCGAAGTCGATGAAGTCAAGGAACAATTAGAAGATGAAATCCTCGCCAAAGACAAATTAGTCAAAGCCAAACGTGCCCTCGAAGTTGAATTAGAGGAAGTCAGAGACCAATTAGAAGAGGAAGAAGATTCTCGTTCAGAATTAGAAGACAGCAAACGTCGTCTCACTACTGAAGTCGAAGATATCAAGAAGAAATACGATGCTGAAGTCGAACAAAACACCAAATTAGATGAAGCCAAGAAGAAACTCACTGATGATGTTGATACTCTCAAGAAACAATTGGAAGATGAAAAGAAGAAATTGAACGAATCTGAACGTGCCAAGAAACGTTTAGAATCTGAAAATGAAGATTTCCTTGCCAAACTTGATGCTGAAGTTAAGAATCGTTCACGTGCTGAAAAGGATCGTAAGAAATACGAAAAGGATCTCAAGGATACCAAATACAAATTAAACGACGAAGCTGCCACCAAGACTCAAACCGAAATTGGTGCCGCCAAACTCGAAGATCAAATCGATGAATTACGTTCCAAACTTGAACAAGAACAAGCCAAAGCCACTCAAGCCGATAAGAGTAAGAAGACTTTGGAAGGTGAAATTGACAACTTACGTGCTCAAATCGAAGATGAAGGTAAGATCAAGATGAGATTAGAAAAAGAAAAACGTGCTCTCGAAGGTGAATTAGAAGAATTAAGAGAAACCGTTGAAGAAGCTGAAGACTCTAAATCTGAAGCTGAACAATCCAAACGTTTAGTCGAATTAGAATTAGAAGATGCTCGTCGTAACCTCCAAAAAGAAATCGATGCCAAAGAAATCGCTGAAGATGCCAAATCTAACCTCCAACGTGAAATCGTCGAAGCCAAAGGTCGTCTCGAAGAAGAATCCATCGCTCGTACCAACTCTGATCGTTCAAGAAAGAGACTCGAAGCTGAAATTGATGCCCTCACTGCTCAAGTTGATGCTGAACAAAAAGCCAAGAATCAACAAATCAAAGAAAACAAGAAGATCGAAACCGAACTCAAAGAATACAGAAAGAAATTCGGCGAATCAGAAAAGACCAAGACCAAAGAATTCCTCGTTGTCGAAAAACTCGAAACAGATTACAAGAGAGCCAAGAAAGAAGCTGCTGATGAACAACAACAACGTCTTACTGTTGAAAACGATCTCCGTAAACACCTCAGTGAAATCTCATTACTCAAAGATGCCATTGATAAGTTACAACGTGATCACGATAAGACCAAACGTGAATTGGAAACAGAAACTGCCAGCAAAATCGAAATGCAAAGAAAGATGGCCGATTTCTTTGGTGGTTTCAAAGCTTAAATCAATTTGATTTCTTCTTAATTCAATGCTAAAAAAAAAAATATTATAAAAAAAAAAACACACACAACAAATAAATTAATAAATACCATTTATTAAAAAAAAAAAAAAAAAAAAAAAACCTATTTTAACAATTATTTTATTATTTTTATTTTTAGTTTTGTTAAAAAAAAAATTATTATCTTTATTTATAATTATAAAAAATTTATCCAATGATCATTTTTTAACTTTTTTATTATTTAGTATATTAAATAAAATAGATCTAAAAATTAAATAAGTTTTTTTTTATTTCTTTTATTATTTTTTCTTTTTAATATTTAATACAAATTTGACTTATTAATACAATTTTTTTAATTTTGAACCCAACTTGTTTTTGGTTAAAAGTAAATTGGTTCTGAATTTTTTAAAAATAATTGAACAAATAATTATAATACAAACAAAACCAACACAAGGGACAACAATTACCACTGGTAAAAACCATTTGTCATGACCATCATCATCATCATTAATGCATTTTTTTATATTCAGAGCTAACTAATACAGAGAAATCTTTAGATTTAAATGTTAGTATTTTTTTTTTTTTATTTTTTTTTTTTATTTTTTTTTTTAATACATACCTGGATCAATTATACATTTCTTTGTACAATGAGGTAAATATAAACCAACAATAACACTTTGGTTATTATTGTTTTGAATGGTTGGTTGTTTAACAATTTTTGTTGTAATAAATGTTGGGTAACCATCACTAACAACTCTATTAATAAAACGACCATATAAAATTTTTTTATTTTTTGAAATAATAATATAATTGGTCATTTTCTATTTGGCTTGTATCTATTTTGGTTTCCTCCAGATTACATTCATTAGGTTTATTGATTTTGTCATCATCACTTACAATCGATTCCATTTGAAGTTGTAATGTATTTAGGGAGCTAATATATGGGTAATTTTCAATAACAATTGATATTTTAATTGAGTTTGCATCTAAAGTTAAATTCAATCCACCAAAGGAGTGTTCTCTTGTGGTTTTTACTTCCTCTATAGTATAAATTACATTACAATCGGTACCATTTAATGTATGGTTGAATATAAATAAATTATTTATTGAATTGTCGGTAGTCCAGTTTTTAAAATTATTTTCTTTTACAATTTTTTGATTAAAATCATATTCAACCAAAGATAATAGTTTAATTTCATATGACGTTTTTTCATTATTTAAAACTGTTGAACCATCGGTTTTGTTAACATTGGTTTCAGAGTCAGGAGGTCTAATTGGTCCAGATGTTTCACTTGGAGTTGAGGAGGTGGTAGTAGGAGAGGTGGTTGAGGAAGGAGGATTATTGTTTTTAGCATTACAATCGAAGCCACCCCAACCTGAATTACATTTACATTCACCCACCAACGTATTACAAACTCCATGGCCAGAGCAATCATTTGGGCATTTATACACCATTTCAGAGTAATGGTAAATATCTTTTGCTATATATACAATACCATTTTGAGTTAGATTTACAGATTTTGTACCTGATCCAGCACCAATTGAGCAAGAGGCATATGAACTATTTATAATGAAATTGTTACAATCTAAATTTCCTATTCGAATAGTTAAATTATTATGTGAGAATCCAAACCAGCCAAATATTTGAACTAATCCACCATCTGTTGAAGATGGAATAACTGATGAAATGTATTGTAGAGGTGTCTCACAATGTTGTCCAGTATAAAGTTTATTACATGTACAAATACCAGTTTTATTATTACAAACATTATCTATTGCATCTATTTCACTACAACCACCACAATCAATAAAAGGTAAATCACAATTTAAACCTTGATGATTATTATCACAAATGCAAATACCAGTTTGATTATTACATTGTCCAAAAGCACCACAAAATAATTCACCACCATATAGGCAATTATTTATTAAAATTGAACAATCATTTCCTTTATATTCACTATTACAAATACATGATCCATTGCCAGTAAAACAAATACCATTATTACAATCAACTGAACACATAGTAACATTATTAATTACTTGACCCCTCTCAATTGTAACTTGAGTAGTCAAACCAAACGAGGTTAATAAAACAATTCTATATGGTTTTAATTGACTAAAGCCCATCAAACAATTTATTTCATTGAAAGTAGTGGATAAAATTTGACAATCATTACCATCAATTGTAATTGAAATATCACTTTTATTATAAGAATAGAATGATCCAATAAAAGTATATGTATTCCCAACAAGAGGAGATGTTATTGTTTCAATAATTGGATAGTTTGAATAAGTAGATAATGTATAATTTTTACCTATAAATTCAAAAGTAATAGCTTTTTTAGATCCTATATTGGTTACTTGGCCTTGAAATAACTTGTTTGGTTTTATCATTGACATTGTGTTGGGTTGATTAGAGATTGGAATTTTGTAACCTAAATTTTCTCCCCATAGAGTAAAACTATTGTTTATAAATATTATATTTGGTATTGGTGAGTTATTTATACATTTTGGAAAATTTAATTCTGAAACACTGGTGTTTTTAATTAAATAAGAAAGTACATCATATTGTGAACTCATATAACCTTTTATTTTTTTTTTATATTTTCAAATTTCCAAAAAAAAAAATTAATAAAAATAATAACAAAAAGAAATTAAAAACTATAATAATAATAATATACGTACATGAATAACAAACTGGTATATTAGTTATACCAATATTAAATGAAACATTTAAAAGGGTATTACAAAAACTATCGGGTATTGAGCCTTGAAAGTTATTATAAACAAAATTTCTAAAAATTATTGTTTGATTAGTTATTTTTTTTTTATAGATAATTTTAAAATAAAAATAATGATAATTACAAATTCGCTGTACTATTTAACAAAAAGTCTGGTAATGGTCCTGACAACGAATTTTTTCCAAGATTCACCGATTTAACATTCATAAATATATTTTTATTTGGAATAGTGGCAATTCCACCATTGGCTATTATAAATTCTTGTAAAGATCCTGGAAGATTTGTTAATGGAAGAGCAGAGTTTAAGATTGGAAAAACAAAACTGTTTGAAGAGGGATTTATTTTACTATAAAAATTATTGATATAAAATAATATTAATTATTAAAAAAAAAAAAAAAATTAAATAAAAAAAAATATCAATAATAATATATACATACAAATATTTTAGTTGTTTTGAATTTGATAAATCAATTGTCGAATTCAATGGGCTTATATAACCATATAAAGAACTAATATTAGTAATAATAACAATTATAAAGTATTAGTATTGAAATTTATATCAATTATAAAATAGTAATTATATATATGCACTTACAAAGATTCACAAAGGTTTGGATTTAAAAATAATGATAATGGAAAGTCAATAAAACTTTGTAATGAATGAATGACCAAATTCTTTACAGATGAATAGGTATTTATATTATTACCATTTATTGGATTGGATACAATCATTAAAGTCCTAAAAGTTTTTTTTTTTTTTAAAATTAAAAAAAAAATTAATTTGGGATTAAATTTTAAAAGAATAATAATTAATAATTTTCTTACAATAATTCAATTGAAATATTTGTGAAATCAGGAACAGATCTAACATGCATTTGAATGGTCTCTACACTATATTTTGGTTGGCTTGGATCAAAATCTTCTAAAGTTGGGAGAATATTGTCAAGTTGAGGATAAATATTACTAGGTAAAAGTATGGAAAAATAATTCAAGTGATTAAATATTTTTCTACTAATAACCCCATTATAATTATTTAATGGTTCTTCTAAAACTAAATATCTATTTTTATTTTATTTTATTTTATTTTATTTTATTTTATTTTTTTTTAAAAATTTATTGGTTAAAATATATGTCAATTTAGAAAAAAAAAAAAAAAAAACTTTTAAGTTATCAAAAAACCTACAATTTTGTTAAATTTTTTGGTAATGTTGTAGGAATAGTAATATTTTTACAAAAAAAAAAATTAATAGCTGAAATGGAAGTATCAAAAAAAGCCTCTCCATCAGAAATGGTATAATTATACAATATCCTTTAATAATAATAATAATTATAATAATAATAATAATAATAATAATAATAATAATAATAATAATAATAATATAATAATAAAAATAATAATAATAAAATAAATAAAAAAATAATAGTTAGTAAAGATTTTTAATTTGCTTTTTTTTTTTTTTTTTTTTTTTTAACTAACATTGAGTTTAATCTTCCAAAACATTTAAAATTTTGTTGTGAAATTGGATTAAGAAGTTGGGAAGCTTTAAGAGTAATACGTGTAATATAATAAATTGAATCTCCTATCTCATCCACATCTTGTTCACAAATAAATGAATCACTTGAACAAATAGATACCGAATATGATTGAATGCTATTTTCAAAATAGCTGATAAAATCGTTTGATTTTCCTGTGACTGAAATTAAATTTTTTAAACAAATTTGATCATCATTTGAAATATATTGGTATGTATTGGAAAAAGAAACAAAATAATACAAATATATTAAAAGAACAAATATATAAACCTTTAGTTGCATTTTAATTAATATAAAAAAAAAAAAAAAAAAAAAAAAAAAAAAAAAAAAAAAAAATTTGATCAAAACAAATATCTGATTTCAATGAATTGTTTTATTGCCAAAAAAAAAAATAAAAAAAAAATAAAACTGATTTTTTATTCAACCAAACACCAAAATAAGTTTCAAATAAAAAAAAAAAAAAAAAAAAAAATAAATCTTTTGTAATTGTTTTTATTATCAAAATTATGATTATTTATTTTTTTTTTTTTTTTTTTTTTTCCCCTGTTTTGTTTTTTATTTTTACTTAATTTAATGAGTTAAAGAATTATCCTATTTACAAATAATTACTAATCCCACTTTTTGTTTTTTTTTTTTTTTTTGCCAAATGGTTTTTCTTTTTTTTTTTTTTTTTTTTTTTTAAATACACAATTAAACTAAATAATATAAAATCGGACATAATTTTTTTCTTTGTTTTTTTTCTTGTTTTTTTTTTTTTTTCTTCTTTTTACATTCCTTTCCATAATCTTATTGTACCATCTAATGAACCACTTGCGAATGATGCTCCGTCTGGAGAGAAACGGCAACAATTGACAGGACCATGATGTCCTTTATTCACTTCAATTTCATTGCCAGTGCTAAAATCATAAACGTGAACCCAAAAATCACTACCACCAGCAATGAATTTTGAATTGTCAGGATGTAATGATGCACAATTAACATCAAATGGTAATGAGTAAACTTTTAATGGATAGAACCTAAAATAAATTAATAAATAAATAAATAAATAAATAAATAAATAATAATCGTAACATGTTAATAATAATAATAATAATAATGGTGATTAGTATTTGAATTTTTTTATTTTTTTTTTTCCTAAAAAAAAAGTAACATACGATTGAGCATCCCAAAAAGTTACTTCATTACCAGCGGTTGTAACTAAAAACCTTCTATCTTTACTAAATTCCATACTTGTGATTGAAGATTTTGCGCATAAAGAAACTTGTGTACCACTTCTTAAATCCCATATTCTAATTACCTCATCTAAACCACCACTCAAGACAATATCATCATTATGTACACTCCATGTTGCTGTTTTAATCGTATTTGTATGTCCTGAAATTTGAAGTAATGGGTCATTTGGTCTCTCTAAATCGAATATTCTAAGTATCTTTTCACTACCACCTGTAACAACTCTACTATTATTATTTGAAAAATCTGCTGTCTTTACTATTGATTGATGTTCAATTGAAAGTATTTCACTACCGTTTAATGTATCCCATAATTTACTATAATAATAACAATTTTCAATTAATTTATGTGGGTGATTTTATTATTTATTATTTATTATTTATTATTTATTATAGATTGTAAATTTCTTACACTGTATAATCAGCAGATGCTGTCAATGCTTGAGAAGCTGTAGAATTGAATCTTGATGACCAAACTGCGCCTTTGTGGCCTTCAAAAGTTCCAATCCAATCACCATTCTCACCATTTCTGAGCATTGGTGACCCATCTAATTGAAAAGTTATATTAATATATATGCAACTTTTTTATTTATTTTTTATTTTTTATTTCTATTCCTTTTCACTTTTATTTAAATAATTAGTACAAACCTAAACATGCAGAAACTATAAAACTACCATCTGAATTTTCATTACTAAATGATAAATCTGAAACTGGTCTTGAGTGACCTGAACAAATAAGGGGTTGCCTCATTATATGTGTGTATATATATATGTGAAATGAAGAGTTTGTTTTTTTTTATTTTTTTTTATTTTTATTGGTATAAATATATTGAATATGTATTACTTTTAGTTGTAAACTAAGTGAGAAAATGCTCGTGTGCGCGTGGGTGCAAGTGATAATTAATTTAAAAAAAAAAAAAAAAAAAAAAAAAAAATTTTATTTTTTTTTATTTTTTTTTTATTTTTTTTTTTTTTTTTCCCATTTTTTTTTTTATTTTTTAATTAATTGAAAACCTTCTTTATTTATTTTTTACTAGAAAAAAAAAAAAAAAAAAAAAAAAAAATGGAAACTGGAAATTTAAAAATTAAATTGGAATGATTTAAATGTTTTTTATTTTTATTTATTTTTTAATTTTATTTTTTTGAAATTAATAATAAATTATTAATTTTGTGTAATAATTGAGAATAAAATAATAATTATTATTTTATTCTCTTTTTTTTAATTGAATTGAAAAATCTTTTGGGTGAATTGTAATTCCAAAAACTTCAGTTTCGTCAATCTTTTTTCCACCATTTGAAAACTCAAAATTTAATAAAATATTTGAGCAAGCTAAAAATAAATTAATTTCACTAATGATATTACCTGGGCAATTACGTGGACCAATAGAGAATGGTAAAACTACTTTATCCAAATCATTTGGTAATATTTCAGTTGTAATATTTGATTTTGTTTCAGTTGTAGCCTCCATTTCTCTAGTTGGGGTTTTATTTTTATAATATTCAACCCATCTTTCTGGTTTATAACTTGATGGATCATCAACAAAGTTTTGACCAATACCATATAGATTTGGAACGATTTGAGTACCTTTTGGAATAAATATACCACCTGATGTCATAAAATCCTCTTCCGAAACTCTAATTAAACTCAATGGTGCTGGAGTACGCATTCTAAGGGTTTCTTTAATTGCACCAACTAAATATGGACAATCATCTCTATATTTAGTAGTTACAGCTTTACAATCTTTTCCAACAACTGAAATTAATTCTTCATATGCTTTCTTTTGAATTTCTGGATTATTTGCTAAGAAAATACAAAACCATTCAAGTGTACTTGCATTTGTATCACTTCCAGCTAATAAGAAATCCTTATTATTAAAATTATTTATTTTAATTAATATTTTTTTTCATTTATTATTTATTATTTATTTTAATTGTATACTTACAGTTGAAACATGAATTACCATATCTTTTTCTTTACCACCAGTTGAAATAATTAATTGATCCATTAAATCTCTTGGATTTGATTCATCAAGATTTTTAATATGTTCATTATATATTTCTTCCAAGAATGTATAAACTTTTTTAGTATCTTGTTCTAACTTTTTATTTTTAAAATAAAAAAATGGTTGTGTATACCAAACATAATCACCAAGATTTCCAGATCCAAGATTTTCCAAAATATTATAAAATGGTATTATTAATTGTGAAATTGGTCCTTCTTCAACACTTTCATTTTCACTAATTGTTTTACTGAATCCAATACTCATAACAATATTCATTGTATATTTGTTATAATATTTATGTGGGAAAAACTATAATTTAAAAATAAATATTAAATTTTAATATATATGTGAGTTTTAATATTTTTAAGATAATAATTATACTACTACTACTACTACTTACAGGTTCACCACTTTTTGCATAATATTGCATCGAATTAATTAAAAAGTTAGCTTGTTCTTCGATTAAAGTTATTACATTTAAAACTTTTGTTTTTGTGAGTGCAGCAGAAACATATCTACGTCTATTTTTCCATGATTCACCAACTGAAAATGATATATCAACTAGATTTCCACTATAAATTCTAATAGATTCTGATGAAGCTCTATTATAAAAATTTAAATGATTTTTAACATATAATTCACGAAGTATATTTGGGTCTGTTATGACCATTGATCTTTCATCACCCATCCATAATGTAAAAATTCCACCAAATTTCTTTGCTAATTCTGTTAAAGAACGATGTGGTTGACTTCCAAATAAATGTAAATGTCCTAATACTGGAATTGCCAATGGTTGCTTTGGATCATTTTTACTAATTTTTTTATTCTTTTTTGTCTATTAATTTAAAAAATAAAGATTAAAAAAAAAAAATAAAAAAAAAATAAAATAAAATATTTTAATTAAAAAAACAAATAAATATAGATTTTAAAAATAAAAATAATAATAAAGTAATAATTATTTTTAAAACTTACAAAATCATAGGCTAATAAACCAATTAATAAATATAAAATTATTAAGCCAATTCCCATTTTTATAGTATATTTGTTATAAATAAATGTTTTTTTTTTTAATTTTTTTTTTTTTTTAATGATTAAATAGTTTTTTTTTTTTTTTTTTTTTGAAAAAAAGATTTTATTTTTGAAAACAAAAAAAAAAAAAAAAAATCAAAATATCATTTGGTGTAACCCAAAAGTAAATTAATTGAAAAAATTATTTTTAATCAATACGTTTTTTTCATTTAAAATCTTTATTTTTTGTTGATTTTTTTTTTTTTTTTTTTTTTTTATTTGCACGATACTGGATAATTTATCTTTAATTTTAGGGGGTTTAATATAGCCATGGTTAAAAATTATTTGATTTACAATTTGTTTAATTTTTTTACTAGAATCCTATGTTTTAAAGGACGATAAATATAAAAATAATAATAATAATAATAATAATAATAATAATAATAATAATAATAATAATAATAATAACAATAATAAAAGATATTAATAAATTAAAATAAAATCTTTTTTTCAAAAAAAAACCCACCGTAATTTCTATTAAAAAATAAAAAGGTGTTGAGATTTTACAAGATTTAAAAAAATAAAAAAAAATAAAAATTTCCAATGAGATATTATTAAATAAACCGAAATATTTTTTTATTTTTAATTTTTTTTTAATATTTAGAAAAATCTATTATTCCCACCAGTCAAAAAATTTTTGATTATTTAAAAAACCTTGGTGCAAAATTTTTTTGATTGGTCGAATTAATTTAAATTCTATTAAATTATAATTTTTTTTTTTTTGAAATAAATAAATTCAACAATTTTCATCAATTCTTTTTAAAAATTGAATTATAGGAATTTGTGTAAAGTCCTCATTTTACAACATTTTATAAAATGATAAAAAAAAAAAAAAAAAAAAAAAAAAAGATAAAAATAAAATAAAAAAAAAATAAAAATAAATTACATGTTTTAAATATTATTATTTTATTATTTATTATTTTATTACTTTATCTA
>NC_007090.3:4469435-4474435 GCF_000004695.1 Dictyostelium discoideum AX4
ATTATCATCATTTTGATTATCATGATAATTGTAGCTATCATAGAATTGATCATCAGAGGATGGAGTTTTACTACAGTGTTTTATTGCTTTTGTACTGATTTTCTTAAACCATGGTGTTAACTCTTCGATCAATTCTTTAGTTCCACCTCTTTTTCTTTTATTAAATCCAACAAATTCATTACCTGAACCAGTTGGATAAAAATATTCTAACATTCCTTTCAATAATTTAGTTTTTTCATCACCAAATGGCATTAATTGACAAAACAAAGCTCTTCTATAACATCTTTTAATATTTCTAAATCCTTGACTTATTGACGGTAATATACTATCTTCCCAACTTTTTCCACCTCTATAAATCTAAAAAATTATTATTATTATTATTATTATTATTATTATTATTATTATTATTATTATTATTATTATTATTATTATTATTATTATTATTATTATTATTAATAATGATGACGATGATGATGATTATGAATTAATTAAATAAACTACTTACAAGTGTTACAAATTTTGACATTTCTCTTAATGTATCATGATCACAATTATCAATGATTGACATTACTTCACTAAATAATATATGAGCTCTATTACCAACTTTAAATAAACGATGAAGTGGATGACTATCAGTGAAAGATGATGTTACCATATTCATTGATTCATATATTGATATAAAATAAGTTGCTAAAACTTTTGAGCTTAAAAATGGTATTTTAGCAACACTATCACTTACTGTATTTACACCTCTTGAACTTGTAGCCAATGACGATGACGATAATGTTGGTGATGACTCTGTTTTTAATTTTTTACCTGCTCTTTCACCAGTGGTAGTGGTGGTGGTGGTAGTAGTAGGTGGTGATGATGAATTTGGTCTTGATAAATGAATATTCAATGAAATGAATACTGATATAATTAAATCCCAATTCTCTAACTCAATACGATAACCTTCATCTTTTAAACTATTCAAAACTTTAATAATATTATAAACAACTGCTGGATCATTTGATCTCTCTGATTCTAATATATCAATCATTATATTTTGAATTACTCTAAATATATATATATATATATAAATATTATATTTTTAAATTAGTAAATTTATAACCTTAAATATATTTATTTTAAATTTAATTTTTCACTTACAATGGCGGGTAAAATCCTTTATTTGATAGGTATGTTAAAAGTTCTGATGCTTGTACAATTTGATAATCTTCATCATCTTTAAATAAAGATGATATCGTATTACTTAAACCAACTGAAAATTCACTGTTCATTGTGGTTTATTTGTTTTGCAAATTAAAAAAAAAAAAAAAATAAAAAATTTGAAAATAAAAAAAAAAAAAGAAAAAGAAAAAGGGAGATTGAAGGGGGAAAAATAAAAAAAAGCGGCAAAATAGTTTTTTAATATTTCTAATACTTTTAATATTTTTTAACAATTGCTTTTAATATGAATTTAATACTTTAATTAAAAAAAAATAGATAGTACCAAAATAAATAAATAGAAATTGAAAAAAAAAAAATAAAAAATAAAAAAAAAATAAAAAATTCAAAAAAACACAGTGGTTACATTCATTTTTTTTTATATTTTATATGATTTTGTGTATTTTTTAGTGCTCTATTTTTTTATACTAAATTCATATTAAAAACAAATAAAATTAAATCATTGTTTAAAAAAAATAAAATAATTAAATAAAAAAAAAAAAATAAAATAAAAAAAAAAAAAAAATGAAAATATTTCAAGTGAAGAGTTTGAAAGTTTTTTCAAATATTTTTTTCATTTTTTTTTTATTTTTTTTTTTTATTTTTTTATTTTTCATTTTTTTTTTTTTTTTTTTATTTCTAAAATCCTTTCTCTCCCTGTTTTGACATAACTCTTTTAACTTCATATTTTTCCATATTATATATATTTATATAGATAATATAAAAGAAAAAAAAAAAAATGGAAGGAAGAAGTTTTTTTAGAGTATGTTTTAAATAAATTAAAAATTAATTAAAATCAATTATAATACCACTAAACTAATTATTATTATTATTCATTATATTAATATATTTATATAGGGTACATCAGCAGAGCAAGATAATAGATTTGGAGATAAACAAAAAAAGATTTTAAAATCTATGAAATTTCCACCCCATTTCAATACTAAAATTGATATGACCAAAGTACATTTACCATCATTCAAAAAATGGATAAATAATCAAGTCATGGATATATTAAAATTTGAAGATGATATAGTTTGTGATTTTATATATGGTTTATTAAGTGTAAGTGTTCTTTTTTTTTTTTTTTTTATTTTCTTAGACCAATAAAAAAAAAAATGAAAAATCAAACAAGAATAATTTATTCTCATTTCTTATTTTTATTTTTTTATTTTTTGTTATTTTTGTTATAATTATTATTGTTAACATAGTTTAAATTAAATAAATGAATAAATGTATTTATTTGTTTATTTTAATTTTAATTTTAATTTTATAGGAAAGTAATAATCCAGATCCAAAAACCATTCAAATTAATATAACTGGATTTTTAACCAAAGATGCAGCAAGTTTTATGGATAAATTGTGGAAACTATTGATAAATGCACAAAATTCAATTGGTGGTATACCAGAGGAATTTTTAAAGGATGCACAATTTGCATCACAAAAAGCAAAAGAAGAAGAGAATAGGATTAAACAAGCAATTGATAAAACTAAACAAAAGATTGAACAATCCAATTCAACTGTCAATAATTTTAATATTAGAAATCCAACTTATCAACCACCATTACATCAGCAACAACCACAACAACCACAACAACAACCAATTAATTATGGTTTACAACAACCACAACCACAAAAAAGATTTACTGATCATCCACCACCATACCCACCACCTCAAACAATTGCAAAAACAATAACTCAACAACAACAACAACAACAACAACAACAACAACAACAACCAAATAATGTACAAATACCATCACAAGCAAAAATACCACAAAATACAACAACAACAACAACAGCAACAGGTGTAATACCAGTAAAAACAGAGATTAATATTGATCCAAGTTTAGATTTAAAAGGTTCAAGAAAGAATAGAACTGAATATAAAGATAGAGATAGAGAAAGGGAAAGAGAGAAAGAAAGAGACTATAGAGAAAAGGAAAGAGAAAGAGATAGAGAAAGAGATAGAGACAGAGAAAGAGATAGAGAAAGGGAAAGAGATTTAAGAGATAGAGAATATAAAACTCGTGATTACTATCATGATAGTAGAGATTATCGTGATGACAGAGACCTTTATGATAGTAGAGATTATAGAGATAGTAGAGACTATAGAAGTAGTAGAGACTATCGTGATGATAGAGATTATCGTGATAATAGGGATTATTATAGCAGCAGTAGCAGTAGCAGTAGCAGCAGTGGTAGAGATAGAGATAGAGACTATAGAGATAGTAGAGACTATAGAAGTAGTAGAGATTATCGTGATAGAGATTATCACAGTAGCAGTAGTAGTTTAAGCAGTCGAGATAGAGACCATCGTAGTAGTAGAGATCATCATCATTATTCATCTTCCTCCTCATCATCATCATCATCTTTAAGAAGAGATAGAAGTAGATCAAGAACTCCAGAATATCGTGATAGAAGTAAAAGCAGATCAAGAAGCAGAAATAGAAGTAAAAGTAATGATAGAAAACAAAATAAAAACACAAGTAGAAGTAGATCAAGAAGTAATAGTAATAGTAATAGTGGTGGTAGTCGTAGTAGAAGTAGAGATAGAAATAAAATTAGTGATAGATCTCCATCTAGAAGTAGAAGTAATGAAAAAAGGTTTAGAAGTCCTTCTCCCTCAAATAATAATAATAATGAAATTAATAATAATAATAATAATAATAATACTAATGGCGATAATAATAATAATAATAATAATAATAATAATAATAATAATAATAATAATAATAATAATAATTATAATGAAGATTCTAATAATGATGAAAATGATAGCGATAGCAGAAAAACTAAAAAACCAAAATCACTAAATATTTATAGTGATGATGATTTTGATGATAAATCAAATTGATATACCATAAAAAAAAAAAAAAAAAATAAAAAATAAATCCGATAAAATTTCATCAATATATACTTTTACAATTTTGTATATTTTATTATTATTTATTTATTTATCTATTATTTATTATTATTTATTTATTTATAATCTTGAATGTGATCTTTTAATTGTACCTTCGATTAAACCTGATGGTTCTTCAACTGGTTGGAAAACAGTTTGATTATTTTCAATATTTAAACGTGAGAAATCGAAACCAAAAGCATGTTTATTTGGAAGGGAAAGGTGGACTTGTTCAACTTGTGGTACTTTGGAGATGACATCTTTGGCAATGAGGAAGAGGGTCTCTTGAACGGAACGAGAGTAAGTTTGAGCAAAGATATCGAATACAGAGAGTTTGAATTGTTCAAATACTTTTGAATAATCTACAGACAATGTATTGTAAGTCCAATTTGCAGTAACTACAGTTGCAAAGACTCTATCTTTGGTCTCTTTCAATGAGGTGTATTTGTCACGGTGGAAACCTTCGAATCCGCTTTGAGTGGTTTTCATAATCAAAAGATCGTCAATACCAGAGACAACCACTGGTGATTTGTCACGAGATGATGTCACTGTAACCGAATGGATCTCTCTATCACGTTGGAATGAATGAGCTTGTTCCTTGCCATTGGAGGTCTTAATACGACGCCATTGATTCTCACGCATGACAACCTCAACTCCGTTTACCCATGAATAGGTGGCTAAAAAGTGTTTACCCAATAAAATACCATACTCTTCTAAACTCTTGAATTCTTCTTTTTGTGCAATCACATAGACTGTATTCTTCATGGTATCTGTGGCTACAACTTTACTATTGTCCCCGGTTAAATAGGTCTCTGAGAATTCGGCTCCCCTTAATAATACACGACAATCGAAATCAAATACTTTATGATATTCATTTGGTCCTTTAAAT